>NC_091152.1:3223713-3380717 GCF_040958095.1 Procambarus clarkii
AACACAAGCAAGGGCCAGCTGGAACACAAGCAAAGGCCAGCTGGATCACAAGCAAGGGCCAGCTGGAACACAAGCAAGGGCCAGCTGGATCACAAGCAAGGGCCAGCTGGAACACAAGCAAGGGCCAGTTGGAACACATGCAAGGGCCAGCTGGAACACAAGCAATGGCCAGCTGGAACACAAGCAAGGGCCAGCTGGAACACAAACAAGGGCCAGCTGGAACACAAGCAAGGGCCAGCTGGAACACAAGCAAGGGCCAGCTGGAACACAAGCAAGGGCCAGCTGGAACACAAACAAGGGCCAGCTGGAACACAAGCAAAGTCAGCTAAAAATACCTATAAACAAATAGCGTCATAAGGTTGATCGGATTTTCCCGTCAAAAATAACGTTCCTCTGCTGATATTAAGGGTAAAATATTTTTGGGGCGAGGCTACGCACGATACTTTGCTGTAGAGGTCTTGTGGGACGAAGGGAACCCCGGGCTCCGAGATTGATAAAAAGTAATATGAAAATATATGTTGTGTCCGGTCACATAGACCACCATCAGCGTCAGCCGGGGCCAGGCGCCACACTACCTCCTGCTGTGAGGAAGTCTCCAGTGTCTCTAGAGGCCAGGCTCACGTAAACAACCTTCTGGTGCTAGGGAACTGTGCGTGTCGTTAAGGCGAGCTGCCATGGAACTATACCTGGCATTAAAGGGGAAAAACAGGTATACTAGCTGATTACCTTCTGCTGCTATGGGACTGAGATTGCAAATGGAAGCTGACAACATTCTTTTCTCCTACCAAGGTTCCTGACCACTTACGTGGTCGGTGGTGTTACCTACCCTCGTAAGTGGTCGGTAGGCAACACACTTTGTCTTGTGGCCAAGGAACTCTTTGTGTGTGTAGTGCAGGAAGCAGCCACTCGCTGCTCTCTGTTGTCATCCGGTGCTATCTGGCCAGATGGTCGTCATACAGTACCCTGCACCATACACTCTGGCCAGATGGTCGTCATACAGTACCCTGCACCATACACTCTGGCCAGATGGTCGTCATACAGTACCCTACACCATACACTCTGGCCAGATGGTCGTCATACAGTACCCTGCACCATACACTCTGGCCAGATGGTCGTCATACAGTACCCTACACCATACACTCTGGCCAGATGGTCGTCATACAGTACCCTGCACCATACACTCTGGCCAGATGGTCGTCATACAGTACCCTACACCATACACTCTGGCCAGATGGTCGTCATACAGTACCCTACACCATACACTCTGGCCAGATGGTCGTCATACAGTACCCTGCACCATACACTCTGGCCAGATGGTCGTCATACAGTACCCTACATCATACACTCACTACACTAGTCTTCCTGCCTAATACACTTTGAGTAATGAACCATATGATCTTACATTTACTCACTGATCTTCTGCCAATACCCTTTCAGTCACAGTCACTTCACTCAAACTCCTGTATACTGTTTATCCTGTACATGTAGTCAGAACACTTTTCCTCCTGCTGGCTCTGGTCTCAACCCGAACTGAACCATCACATTTACAGGCCCTCTTTACTAATGGCTCCTGTGGCATCGTCTGGGAGGTTCTGGAGGTTCCAAAACCACTCAGAGGACTCAGTAGAGTTCTGGGTTTGTGAATGTTTGTACCATCGTGGCTGAGTCTGTTAAGGCAGGCGTCTGGAATTATCTGGTCGCGTTCAAATCACTCCATTGACTCAAAATAATTTGATTTTCTTGTATGTATGTATGTATGTATGTATGTATATATATATATATATATATATATATATATATATATATATATATATATATATATATATATATATATATATATATAAATATAAATTATATTTATTGATTTCGAATGGTTATTTAACCATTTCTTTGAGACACACTACGCCAGGCCACCCTCCCCCCCCCCCTCCCCCCCGTGTGGTCCACCACAGTTCTCTGGCAATAGTTAAGCTCGCTATACCACCAATTTCTCGCACCATCGACCTGCACGATGGTGTGGAACTGTGTAAGTTTGTACTCACCTATTTGTACTGAACTATTTGTGCCTGCAGGATCGAGCATTGACTCCTGGATCCCGCCTTTCTTGCCGCCGGTTGTTAATAGCAATGACTCCTGTCCTATTTCCTAATCATATCTAGTTTTAAAATTATGAATAGGGTTTACTTCCACACCCTGCTCCGTAAGTGCATTCCATTTTTTCCTGAGTATTTGACATGTTCCTATTATATCCCTCCCTCTCCCTTATTTTTTCAAGTGTTGTAAGGTTCAGTTCTTTCAGGTGCTCTTCATACCCCCCCATTCTCTGGGACGAGTCTCGTTGCGAACTTCTGAACCATTTCCAGTTTCCTTATGTGTTTCTTCAGGTGGGGACTGCATGATGGGACGGCATACTCTAAGACTGGCCTCACGTAGGCAGTGTAAAGTGCCCTAAATGTCTTCTTATTTAGATTTCTGAATGATGTTCTAACTTTTGCCAGTGTAGATTATGCTGCTGTTGTTATCCTATTTATATGTGCCTGTAAATAAAGTCTGTAAATAAGAGCCTCCTCCCTATCTTTTTTCTTGAAAATTGGTACTACATTTGCCTTCTTATAGCAATTGGGCAACTCTCCCGTCATAAGTGACTCATTAAAGTACCTTGCCAGAGGCACGCTGAGGGCCTGTGCTGCCTCTCTTAGTATACACGGTGATATATTGTCTGGTCCAACTGCTTTAGTTACATCCAGATCCTGTTTCAGTACTTCCTCTGCTTTCACTTCTATATCCGTTAGTCTCTCATCTTAGGCCATCTACTCTTCTAACAATGGGAGCTGCTCAGGCTCGGATGTGAGCACTTCATGGAAAATGGCATTCAGTGCCATACAGATTTCCTTGTCACTTTCTGTATATGCCCCTTCTGTTTTCCTTAGTCTTGTCACTTGGTTGTTTACCGACATTTTCCTTCTTATATGACTATGTAGTAATTTAGGATCCGTTTCCGCGTTGACTGCAATATCGTTCTCATAATTTATTTCCAAAACTCTTCTTATGTTAATGTAATCATTCCTAGCTCTGTTACATCTAATCCTGTTGTCCTCTGTCCTTTATCTTCTGTACTTCCTCCACTCCCTCCAGCTTCTCATTTTTGCTTCCTGACACTGTCTATTAAACCATGGGTTATTATATTCCCTCTTACTTTTTCCTTTACTGTTGGTATAAATCTCTCTTCGGCCTCCTTGCATTTCCATATGACTAGGTCTATCATATCTTGGACTGTTTTTTTTCTAATTTCTTCCTCCCACTGCACTTCTCCCAGAGAGTCCCTTATCCTCCTGTAGTCCTTTCCTCTAGTCAACTCTCCTTTCCCAGATCTCTTGTCCCATGGTCACAAGTTTGAATTCCATCATATAGTCAAAACTAGGACACAATGGTCGCTGGCCCCTAGACGTAATACATGCTCCAAATTTTCGATGTCGTCTACGTTCTGGGTGAAAATCAGGTCTAGTAAGATTGGTTAATCTCCTCCTCTTTCCCTTGTATCTTCCTTCACATGTTGTGCTAGGAAATTCCCGTCTATAGCGTCCACTAACTTTGCTCCCCACGCTTCCTTCCCGACATGAGGATTCCTTGATTCCCAATTGATCTCTCTATGAGTGAGGTCCCCATAACCAGAAGTTTCGCTCTCATTCTGTGAGCTATTGTTGCTGCCTTCTGCAGTTCATCTATACATGCCTTGTTGTAGTCATCATACTCCTGCCTGGGCCTTCTACTGTTTGTAGATTATCAAGATCACAATCTACTTCCCATATGCTGTCAGAGTTCCATGTATGGAGCTTGTGCTTTCATTTGTAACCCGATTTTCCAAGTCTTCCAACTTCCATTTCCGCTTTATTAGGAATGCCACTCCCCCTCCCTGTCTCTGTGCCCTTTCTTTTCTTATCACTTGGTACCCCTCTGGAAAGATTGCATCCGAGATCATGCCATTTATTTTAGTTTCCACTAATGTAATTATGTCAAGATCTGCCTCAATAACTCTTTCTTTGTGTGTGTGTGTGTGTGTATGTGTGTGTGTGTGTGTGTGTGTGTGTGTACTCACCTATTTGTACTCGCCTATTTGTGCTTGCAGGATCGAGCATTGACTCTTGGATCCCGCCTTTCTAGCTATCGGTTGTTTACAGCAATGACTCCTGTCCCATTTCCCTATCATACCTAGTTTTAAAAGTATGAATAGTATTTGCTTCCACAACCTGTTCCCCAAGTGCATTCCATTTTTCTACTACTCTCACGCTAAAAGAAAACTTCCTAACATCTCTGTGACTCATCTGAGTTTCCAGTTTCCACCCATGTCCCCTCGTTCTGTTATTATTACGTGTGAACATTTCATCTATTTCCACTTTGTCATTTCCCCTGAGTATTTTATATGTCCCTATCATATCTCCTCTCTCCCTTCTTTTCTCTAGTGTCGTAAGGTTCAGTTCCTTCAGCCGCTCTTCATATCCCATCCCTCGTAACTCTGGGACAAGCCTCGTCGCAAACCTCTGAACCTTCTCCAGTTTCTTTATGTGTTTCTTCAGGTGGGGGCTCCATGATGGCGCGGCATACTCTAAGACGGGTCTCACGTAGGCAGTGTAAAGCGCCCTAAAAGCCTCCTCATTTAGGTTTCCTAATGAAGTTCTAATTTTCGCCAGTGTAGAGTACGCTGCTGTCGTTATCCTATTTATATGTGCCTCAGGAGTTAGATTAGGTGTCACATCCACTCCCAGGTCTCTTTCTCGAATCGTTACAGGTAGGCTGTTCCCCTTCATTGTGTACTGTCCCTTTGGTCTCCTGTCACCTGATCCCATTTCCATAACTATACATTTACTGGTGTTAAACTCCAGTAGCCATTTCCTTGACCATCTCTGCAGCCTGTTTAAGTCCTCTTGGAGGATCCTACAATCCTCGTCTGTCACAACTCTTCTCATTAATTTTGCGTCATCCGTAAACATTGACATGTATGATTCCACTCCTGTAAACATATCATTTACGTAAATTAGAAAGAGGATTGGTCCCAGCACCGATCCATGAGGTACTCCACTTGTTACTGTTCGCCAGTCCGACTTTTCGCCCCTTACCATTACCCTCTGGCTCCTTCCTGTTAGGTAGTTCTTCACCCATACTAGGGCCTTTCCGCTTACTCCTACCCTGCCTCTCAAGTTTGTATAGCAGTCTCATGTGCGGTACCGTATCAAAGGCCTTTTGGCAGTCAAGAAATATGCAGTCTGCCCAGCCTTCTCTGTCCTGCCTTATCCTTGTTACTTTATCATAGAATTCTAAAAGGTTTGTTAGGCATGATTTCCCTGTCCAGAACCCATGTTGGTTCTTGTTTACAAACCCAATGCTCTCCAGGTGCTCAACAAGTCTTAGCTTAATTATTCTTTCAAGTATTTTGCAGGGGATGCTTGTCAGTGATACGGGTCTGTAGTTAAGTGCCTCCTCCCTATCACCTTTTTTGAAAATCGGTACGACATTTCCCTCCTTCCAGCAACTGGGCAATTCTCCCGACATAAGTGACTCATTAAAGATCATTGCCAGAGGCATGCTGAGAGCCTGCGCTGCCTCTTTAAGTATCCACGGTGATACTTTGTCTGGTCCAACAGCTTTATTTGCATCCAGTGTTGTCAACTGTTTCATTACATCCTCTGCTGTCACCTCTATATCTGATAGTCTTTCATCTTGGGTAATCTCTTCTAACAATGGGAGCTGCTCAGGCTCGGTTGTGAACACTCCATGGATTTTTGCATTCAGTACCTCGCAGATTTCCTAATCGCTTTCTGTATATGCCCCTTCTGTTTTCCTCAGTCTTGTCACTTGGTCATTTACCGACATCTTCCTTCTTATATGGCTATGTAGTAATTTTGGTTGCTTTTTCGCTTTGACTGCAATATCATTCTCATAATTTCTTTCCGACACTCGTCTTATGTTAATGTAATCATTCCTAGCTCTGTTACATCTAATCCTGTTGTCCTCTGTCCTTTGTCTTCTGTACTTCCTCCACTCCCTCCTGCTTCTCACCTTTGCTTCCTGACACTGTCTATTAAACCATGGGTTATTATATTCCCTCCTGCTTTTTTCCTTTATTGTTGGAATAAATCTCTCCTCAGCCTCCTTGCATTTCAATATGACTTGGTTCATCATACCTTGCACTGTTTTTCCTCTAAGTTCTTCCTCCCACTGCACTTCTCCCAGGTAGTCCCTTATCCTTCTGTAGTCCCCTTTTCTGTAATCAAGTCTCCTTTCCCGGACCTCTTGTCCTTTGGTCACAATTTTAAGCTCCATCATGTAGTCAAAGACTAGGACACAATGGTCACTAGCTCCTAGTGGTATTTCATGTTCCAACTGCTCGATGTCTTCTACATTCTGAGTGAAAATGAGATCTAATAGGCTGGGCGTATCCCCTCCTCTTTCCCTAGTATCTTCTTTCACATGCTGTGTTAGGAAATTCCTGTCAATAACGTCTACCAGCTTCGCTCCCCAGGTCTCCTCCCCGCCATGGGGATTCCTCGTTTCCCAATCTATCTCTCCGTGATTTAGGTCCCCCATGACCAGCAGCTTCGCTCTCATTCTATGCGCTAAAGTTGCTGCCCTCTGCAGTTCATCTATACATGCCTTGTTGCTGTCCTCATACTCCTGCCTGGGCCTTCTACTGTTTGGTGGGGGATTGTAGAGTATCAAGATTACAATCTTCTTCCCATCCACTGTCAGAGTTCCATGTATGAAGCTCGTGCTTTCATTGGTACCCGGATTTTCCAGCTCATCAAACTTCCATTTCCGCTTTATTAGTAGTGCCACTCCTCCTCCCTGTCTCTGTGTCCTTTCTTTTCTTATCACCTGGTACCCCTCTGGAAAGATTGCATCCGAGATCATGCCATTTATTTTAGTTTCCACTATTGCCACTATGTCTGGGTCTGTCTCACTAACTCTTTCTTTTATCTCTTCTGCTTTATTGGCTACCCCATCAGCATTGGTGTACCAAACCTTGAGACTCTTCTTGGAAACTCGGTTGTCAGAGTTCCCCCTTTCACCAGGGGTTTGGGGGGAACTGGGGGGTGTCTGGGGGGCAAGTGGGGGCTGTGGGGGTGAGTGGGGGGGTGCTAGGGGGGTGCCTGGGAGTGCCTAGTAGGTGAATGGGGTCTGGGCATCTAGGGGGGTAGGAAGGGCATAATGGGTCTGAAAGTTAGGGGTCTGAATAGCATAGGGGGGTTGAGAAATAGAGTGAGACTGAGAGTCAGATAGAGGTTGAGAGGTTGGGGGGGGAGAGGGATACTGAGGGCGGAGGGCTGAGATGAGAATAGAGCATGGGTGCTGGGAGTGGAAGAGAGGGTATATTAGTTAGGGGAAAATCGGGGGTAGTTGGGGGTTTTGGGGTAGAAGAGGGGAAGAGGGAGATGGGGGAAGGTGTTAGGGGGTCACAAGGTGAGGGGGTTAAATGTGGGCTGGAGGTGCATAGGAGGGGTGAGGGTTGGGTGGGGTTTGGGGGTGAGTGGAAGAGGGGTGCAGTGGAAGCTGGGATGGAGTAGATGGAATTGAAGTCAATGGGGTAGAAGGGGCAGGGGAGTAGGAAGGGGTAATTGGGGAGGGGGGATGGGAAGGTGGGTTTGGGGAGGGCATGGCTTGACCCACTGGGGTCGTTGACAGGTGTGATGTAGCAGGGGCAGGGGAATCGTTGGGGAGGTGCAAATGTGGAAGGGACAGGGGGGTTTTGGGAGGCTGAGGCAGGGGGGAGGTATAGGAGGGCTGAGTTGGGGAGGATGCGACATGGGAGGTGACCTGGGAGGTGGCCTGGGAGGTGACCTGGGATGTGACCTGGGAGGTGAGACTACCTGAGAGGCTAGTTTGGTGTCGTTGTTGCCATCTATTCTTGTGGGCTATTTGCTCATCTTTCGTCATAAACCTCTCTATAAACACATTGTAATGGGTTTCACTTCCTCTGAGTAAATGCTTGGTCCTCATTATGTACTCCACAGTCTCCTCATTAGAGAATTGCACCAGAACAGATCTATTTTTGGTACAATTGTAAGGTCCAACCCGGCGGCTGATATCCACCTCGTGTTCTGCCATTCCTGCTCCAATACATCTCAATATCTCGTGCAATTCGTATTTTTCCGTTTCTATTCTCTCTTGTCTTGTTGGTGCCCCAGATTCGAATAATCCATGTATTATAATAGACCGTCTCCTCAGTAATTCATTGTCATGCTAGTAGCCTGTCCCCTGGGGATTCTCCATCCCAACCGCAGTCACTAACCCATCCCCCACTAATCCTCTGTCCTTAGCCATGCTGTTAATCCTTCGTAATTCGTTTGTGATACGAGCACATTCCCTCTCCCAGTCCTCTCTTCCCTTCCTAATCTCTTCCTGAACATAGAGCATAAGTTCTTGTTTCTGCCTCTCTACCGCATCCTGTATTTGCTGAAATACCTCACTTTTAATCCCCTGAATTAGATCCTCCAACCAATCGCTCCTTCTCTCTACAAATTTCTCTATTAATTTGTCTATAAATCTGTCCTCCTCCTCATCCCTGCTGGTGATTGACCTTGAACTCCTTCTAGTCATTGCAGTAACAATCTAGCCAAAAAGGCGCTCCTCAATACCTTGCACAATCTGCAGCACAAACAGGCGAGAAAGTACTCCACGCGGGTGGTCCAGATGTGAGGTCGCTGCGTCCCGCGTCACAGCTGGTGAGGTCACTAGTGGTGAGGTCACTCCGGCTCCACAATTTCGGCTCCACAATTTCACAATACCACGATGTACTCGACACTTATTTTCAGTGGTGGTGTTTGTACTGTTTTTCTTCACTTTCTTGTGGTTTGAGTGAGCTTACTAGTTATTCAATCACTCATATACACTCATATACGCATATACACTGATTATTTCCCCCAATTCACTAGCTACGCAAGAGCTTCCCAGACCCTTCTGGGACCCTTCTGTGTGTGTGTGTGTGTACTCACCTAATTGTACTCACCTAATTGTGCTTGCGGGGGTTGAGCTCTGGCTCTTTGGTCCCGCCTCTCAACCGTCAATCAACTGGTGTACAGATTCCTGAGCCTATTGGGCTCAATCATATCTACATTTGAAACTGTGTATGGAGTCAGCCTCCACCACATCACTTCCTAATGCATTCCATTTACTAACTACTCTGACACTGAAAAAGTTCTTTCTAACGTCTCTGTGGCTCATTTGGGTACTCAGCTTCCACCTGTGTTCCCTTGTTCGCGTCCCACCAGTGTTGAATAGTTCTTCCTTGTTTACCCGGTCGATTCCCCTGAGGATTTTGTAGGTTGTGATCATGTCCCCCCCTTACTCTTCTGTCTTCCAGTGTGGTAAGGTGCATTTCCCGCAGCCTTTCCGCAGTGTGTGTGTGTGTGTGTGTGTGTGTGTGTGTGTGTATGTGTGCGTGTGTGTGTGTGTGTGTGTGTGTGTGTGTGTGTGTGTGTGTGTGTGTGTGTGTGTGTGTGTGTGTGTGTGTGTGTGTGTGTGTGTGTACTCACCTATTTGTGCTTGCAGGGGTTGAGCTTTGTCTCTTTGGTCCCGCCTCTCAACTGTCAATCAACTGGTGTACAGATTCCTGAGCCTATTGAGCTCTATCATACCTACCTTTGAAACTGTGTATGGAGTCAGCCTCCACCACATCACTTCCTAGTGCATTCCACTTCTTAACTACTCTGACACTGAAAAAATTCTTTCTAATGTCTCTGTGGCTCATCTGGGTACTAAATTTCCACCTGTGTCCCCTTGTTCGTGTCCCACCCGTGCTGAAGAGTTCGTCTTTGTTCACCCTGTCCATTCCCCTGAGAATTTTGTAGGTGGTTATCATATCTCCCCTTACTCTTCTGTTTTCCAGGGACGTGAGGTTCAGCTCCTGCAGCCTTTCCTCGCAGCTCATACCTCTCAGTTCCGGGACAAGTCTGGTGGCATTCCACTGAACTTTCTCTAACTTTGTCTTGTATGGAGATATGGACTCCAGGTTGGAGCTGCATATTCCAGGATTGGTCTGACATAAGTGGTATACAGGGTCCTGAACGATTCCTTACACAAGTTTCTAATGGCAGTTCTTCTGTTGGCAAATCTAGCAGATGCCGCTGATGATATCATTTTGATGTGGGTCTCTGGGGACTGATTCGGTGTGATATCAAACCCCAGATCTTTCTTTCTATTTGACTCTTGCAGGATTTCACCTCCCAGATGGTACCTTGTGTTCAGCCTTCTGCTCTCTTCGCCTAATTTCATTACTTTACACTTTTCTGAGTAAAACTTTAGCAGCCACTGTCTAGACCATTCCACCAGTTTGTCCAGGTCATCCTGTAGTCTCTGTCTATCTTCATCTGTCTTGATTCTTCTTATAATTTTTGCTTCATCTGCAAACATTGAGAGGAATGAGTCTAACCCTCTCGAAGATCATTTTACATATATTAGAAACAGGATGGGTCCAAGTACAGAGCCCTGTGGGACTCTGCTGGTGACATTTCGCCACTCAGATGTCTCTCCCCTTCACAGTTACTCGCTGTTTCTTGTTGCTTAGATACTCCCTTATTCACTGGGGCACCTTACCTTTTACTCCTGCCTGTTGCTCCTACTTTTCTAACAGCCTTTTATGGTTTACTGTGTCAAAGGCTTTCTCACAGTCCAAGAAACTGCAGTCTGCCCACCCTTCTCTTTCTTCCCTAATATTTGTTGCTTGGTCATAGAATTCTATTAAACCTATGAGGCACGATTTACCATCTCTGAACCCATGTTGGTGGTGTGTCACAAAACTATTTCTCTCCAGATGCTCTACGAGCTTTTTCCTTACGATCTTCTCCATCACCTTGCATGGTATACAAGTTAGGGAAACTGGCCTGTAGTTCAGTGCCTCTTGCCTGTCACCCTTCTTGTATATTGGGACTACGTTTCCTGTCTTCCAGCTTTCCGGTCGGTCTCCTGTTACTAGTGACCTGTTATACACCATAGAGAGTGGCACACTTAGTGCTTCTGCACCTTTTTTAGTATCCACGGTGAGATTCTGTCAGGCCCAATAGCCTTTGTCACATTTAGCTCCAACAGATTCCTTTTGACCTCATCACTGGTGAGGTCAAATTCTTCCAAGGTTGCTTGGTTTGCCTCATTTAGTGCAGGGGCTTCTCCTTGTTCTATTGTGAAGCCTTCCTGGAATCTCTTGTTGAGTTCTTCACTCACCTCCTTGATCTCTGTGTATCTGTTCTCCCCTTTTCTCAGTTTCTTCACTTGTTCCTTCACTGCTGTCGCTGTGGAGCAGCTTTGGCTGGGTCTTAGCTTTACTTGCAATGTCATTTTTATACTGTCTCTCAGCTTCCCTCCTCACTCCGAGGTACTCATTTCTGTCCCTTTGGTATCTCTCCCTGCTCTCTGGTGTTCTGTTGTTCCTGTAGTTTCTCCATGTTCTTTTACTCAATTGCTTTGCTACCTTTAATTCCTGGTTGAGCCATGGATTATTCTGTTGCTTTTAATTTTTCTCTTTTTGAGCCGGGATAAACCTGTCTGCAGCTTCCTGGCACTTCTGGGTGACAATCCATTATATCCTAAACAGTCTTTTCTGTATAGGATATACAGAAATTATACAGAATTCTGTTTCCCATGGTATTCCCATTAGGAAGTTCCTCATCTCGTCATATTTTCCTCTTCGGTAATTTAGTCTTTTTCCTTCCAATCCCATCCTTGGATAGGTTATCCCTACCTCCACCAGGTGCTCAAATGTCAATACACTGTGGTCACTGCCTGACCACCCTGTGTGGGCAGGGAGAGAGGTGACGGGGGAAGGGAGAGTGTGGGCAGGGAGAGAGGTGACAGGGAGAGAGGTGACGGGGGAAGGGAGAGTGTGGGCAGGGAGAGTGTGGGCAGGGAGAGAGGTGACGGGGGAAGGGAGAGTGTGGGCAGGGAGAGTGTGGGCAGGGAGAGTGTGGGCAGGGAGAGTGTGGGCAGGGAGAGAGGTGACAGGGAAGGGAGAGTATGGGCAGGGAGAGTGTTGGCAAGGAGAGAGGTGACAGGGAAGGGAGAGTGTAGGCAGGGAGAGTGTTGGCAGGGAGAGAGGTGACAGGGAAGGGAGAGTGTGGGCAGGGAGAGTGTTGGCAGGGAGAGAGGTGACAGGGGAAGGGAGAGTGTGGGCAGGGAGAGTGTTGGCAGGGAGAGAGGTGACAGGGAAGGGAGAGTGTGGGCAGGGAGAGTGTGGGCAGGGAGAGTGTGGGCAGGGAGAGTGTGGGCAGGGAGAGAGATGACGGGGGAAGGGAGAGTGTGGGCAGGGAGAGTGTGGGCAGGGAGAGAGGTGACGGCGGAAGGGAGAGTGTTGGCAGGGAGAGAGGTGACAGGGAAGGGAGAGTGTGGGCAGGGAGAGAGGTGACAGGGAAGGGAGAGTGTGGGCAGGGAGAGAGGAGACGGGGGAAGGGAGAGTGTGGGCAGGGAGAGAGGTGACGGAGGATGGGAGAGTATGGCAGGGAGAGAGGTGACAGGGAAGGGAGAGTGTGGGCAGGGAGAGTGTGGGCAGGGAGACTGTGGGCAGGGAGAGAGGTGACGGGGGAAGGGAGAGTGTGGTAGGGAGAGTGTGGGCAGGGAGAGAGGTGACGGGGAAGGGAGAGTGTGGGCAGGGAGAGAGGTGACGGGGGAAGGGAGAGTGTGGGCAGGGAGAGAGGTGACAGGGAAGGGAGAGTGTGGGCAGGGAGAGAGGAGACGGGGGAAGGGAGAGTGTGGGCAGGGAGAGAGGTGACGGAGGATGGGAGAGTGTGGGCAGGGAGAGAGGTGACAGGGAAGGGAGAGTGTGGGCAGGGAGAGTGTGGGCAGGGAGAGTGTGGGCAGGGAGAGAGGTGACAGGGAAGGGAGAGTGTGGGCAGGGAGAGAGGTGACGGGGGAAGGGAGAGTGTGGGCAGGGAGAGAGGTGACGGGTTAATGGAGAGTGTGGGCAGGGAGAGAGGTGACGGGGGAATGGAGAGTGTGGGCAGGGAGAGAGGTGACGGGCAAGGGAGAGTGTGGGCAGGGAGAGAGGTGACGGGGGAAGGGAGAGTGTGGGTAGGGAGAGAGTGGGCAGGGAGAGAGGTGACAGGGAAGGGTGAGTGTGGGCAGGGAGAGAGGTGACGGGGGAAGGGAGAGTGTGGGCAGGGAGAGAGGTGACGGGGGAAGGGAGAGTGTGGGCAGGGAGAGTGTGGGCAGGGAGAGAGGTGACGGGGAAGGGAGAGTGTGGAAAGGGAGAGAGGTGACGGGGGAAGGGAGAGTGTGGGCAGGGAGAGAGGTGACAGGGAAGGGTGAGTGTGGTAGGGAGAGTGTGGGCAGGGAGAGAGGTGACAGGGGAAGGGAGAGTGTGGGCAGGAAGAGTGTGGGCAGGGAGAGTGTGGGCAGGGAGAGTGTGGGCAGGGAGAGAGGTGACGGGGAAGGGAGAGTGTGGGCAGGGAGAGAGGTGACGGGGGAAGGGAGAGTGTGGGTAGGGAGAGTGTGGGCAGGGAGAGAGGTGACGGGGAAGGGAGAGTGTAAGCAGGGAGAGAGGTGACGGGGGAAGGGAGAGTGTGGGCAAGGAGAGAGGTGACAGGGAAGGGAGAGTGTGGGCAGGGAGAGAGGTGACGGGGGAAGGGAGAGTGTGGGCAGGGAGAGTGTGGGCAGGGAGAGTGTGGGCAGGGAGAGTGTGGGCAGGGAGAGTGTGGGCAGGGAGAGTGTGGGCAAGGAGAGTGTGGGCAGGGAGAGAGGTGACGGGGGAAGGGAGAGTGTGGACAGGGAGAGAGGTGACGTGGGAAGGGAGAGTGTGGGCAGGGAAAGTGTGAGCAGGGAGAGTGTGGGCAGGGAGAGTGTGGGCAGGGAGAGAGGTAACGGGGAAGGGAGAGTGTGGGCAGGGAGAGTGTGGGCTGGGAGAGTGTGGGTAGGGAGAGAGGTAACGGGGGAAGGGAGAGTGTGGGCAGGGAGAGAAGTGACAGGGAAGGGAGAGTGTGGGCAGGGAGAGAGGTGACAGGGAAGGGCGAGTGTGGGCAGGGAGAGAGGTGACGGGGGAAGGGAGAGTGTGGGCAGGGAGAGAGGTGACAGGGCAGGGAGAGTGTGGGCAGGGAGAGAGGTGACAGGGAAGGGAGAGTGTGGGCAGGGAGAGAGGTGACAGGGAAGGGAGAGTGTGGGCAGGGAGAGAGGTGACGGGGGCAGGGAGAGAGTGGGCAGGGAGAGTGTGGGCAGGGAGAGTGTGGGCAGGGAGAGAGGTGACAGGGAAGGGAGAGTGTGGGCAGGGAGAGAGGTGACGGGGGAAGGGAGAGTGTGGGCAGGGAGAGAGGTGACAGGGAAGGGAGAGTGTGGGCAGGGAGAGTGTGGGCAGGGAGAGAGGTGACAGGGAAGGGAGAGTGTGGGCAGGGAGAGTGTGGGCAGGGAGAGAGGTGACATGGAAGGGAGAGTGTGGGCAGGGAGAGTGTCGGCAGGGAGAGAGGTGACAGGGAAGGGAGAGTGTGGTCAGGGAGAGAGGTGACGGGGGAAGGGAGAGTGTGGTCAGGGAGAGAGGTGACGGGGGAAGGGAGAGTGTGGGCAGGGAGAGAGGTGACAGGGAAGGGAGAGTGTGGGCACTGAGAGAGGTGACAGGGAAGGGAGAGTGTGGACAGGGAGAGAGGTGACGGGGGAAGGGAGAGTGTGGGCAGGGAGAGAGGTGACGGAGGAAGGGAGAGTGTGGGCAGGGAGAGAGGTGACAGGGAAGGGAGAGTGTGGGCAGGGAGAGAGATGACGGGGGAAGGGAGAGTGTGGGCAGGGAGAGAGGTGACGGGGGAAGGGAGAGTGTGGGCAGGGAGAGAGGTGACGGGGGAAGGGAGAGTGTGGGCAGAGAGAGAGGTGACAGGGGAAGGGAGAGTGTGGGAAGGGAGAGTGTGGGCAGGGAGAGAGGTGACAGGGAAGGGAGAGTGTGGGCAGGGAGAGAGGTGACGGGGGAAGGGAGAGTGTGGGCAGGGAGAGAGGTGACAGGGAAGGGAGAGTGTGGGCAGGGAGAGTGTGGGCAGGGAGAGAGGTGACGGGGGAAGGGAGAGTGTGGGCAGGGAGAGAGGTGACAGGGGAAGGGAGAGTGTGGGCAGGGAGAGAGGTGACAGGGAAGAGAGGGAGGTGGACCTACAGCCACCACAGTGTGAGAGGCAGGACTCTGGTTCACCAACATGAACATGGTCACGAAGGTATAATAAGAGCGGTTGGGCTCTATGACCAGAACAGTGAAGCAGGTCAGCCTCTCTACCCTCACCTCTGGTCGGGAGCCACCAACGACTCCCATTATCCAGAGATTTATTCCCCCCATGAATCATCATTATCGCCAACGGCAAGACTCTATATCAGGTAAATATTTTCCTTTTCGTTAGCCTTATTAACGAAAATTATCTTCTTCTTCTCCTCAAGTCCACCCACATATACATTTTTTACTGCTTTTTGCTTCATCACAATTTTGTTCATAAAATCATTAATGACTTGTGTGAACAATAAACACTGAAGGATACACTCAAAGTCTGCTTCTGGAAGTGTTTACGTTCTTTAGTTTTTTTTAATATAAATTTAAATTCTTATCATTTTGGTTTATGCCGCAGCCTTTTACGTCACGATCTCTTAATATGGGTCATGGGAAGAACGCACACACACACACACACACACACACACACACACACACACACACACACACACACACACACACACACACACACACACACACACACACACACACACACACACACACGCACACACACACGCACACACGCACACACGCACACACACACACACACACACACACACACACACACACACACACGCACACACACACACACACACACACGCACACACGCACACACACACGCACACACGCACACACACACACACACACACACACACACACACACACACACATACACACACACACGCACACACACACACACACACACACACACACACACACACACACACACGCACACACGCACACACACACACACACACACACACACACACACACACACACACACACACGCACACACACACACACGCACACACACACACACACACACACACACACACACACTAAATTTCAACTCAGTAAAGTGTAAAGAAATTAAATTAGGCGAAGGGAGCACGAGGCTGAACACAAGGTATCATCTGCGAGGTGAAATCCTGCAAGAGTCAAATAGAGAGAAAGATTTGGGGGTTGATATCACACCGAACCTGTCCCCAGAGGCCCGAAATCAACCTTACGTTGAGGTTACCTTGAGGTGCTTCCGGGGCTTAGCGTCCCCGCGGCCCGGTCGTCGACCAGGCCTCCTGGTTGCCGGACTGATCAACCAGGCTGTTGGACGCGGCTGCTCGCAGCCTGACGTACGAGTCACAGCCTGGTTGATCAGGTATCCTTTGGAGGTGGTCATCCAGTTCTCTCATGAACACTGTGAGGGGTCGGCCAGTTATGCCCCTTATGTGTAGTGGAAGCGTGTTGAACAGTCTCGGACCTCTGATGTTGATAGAGTTCTCTCTCAGAGTACCTGTTGCACCTCTGTTTTTCAACGGGGGTATTCTGCACATCCTGCCATGTCTTCTGGTCTCATGTGATGTTATTTCTGTGTGCAGGTTTGCACACAGGATATCAAAAGGATATCATCCGCGGCATATGCTAGACTAGCCAACATAAGAACTGCCTTTAGAAACTTGTGTAAGGAATCGGTCAGGACCCTGTATACCACTTATGTCAGACCAAAAGATTTTTCAGATTACAGAGCTTACACATTATACACAATTTGCACACAAAACTACAGTTCCACTTCAACAAATTAAAAACACAACTTGCATAATTGCACTATTAGCACAAAAATTATTATAAAACATAGACAATTATTACACAATTTGTGTAATTATTATACATCTTTGCACAATTAATACAAGAAAACTTGCTTTATAATTACTCAACTTGCACAATGACAATCAATACACAAAGGTATAAATAAACAATTCGTCCATATGCAATTACACAACATACGCAATTAATACACAACTTTCACAAATATTACACATCTTTCATAATTATTACACAACTTGCACAAATAAATATGTAGCACAAATACGTACAATACATAACTACCCCAAATATGAAAATACACAATTAGCATAAATACACGATTTACACAAATGGACACTGCCTTTAGGCACGAAAGGCGGTGGAGTTTCTGATGGGGAAGGAAGAGACAATTGCGCACCGCGTTCCGCCAGGCGCGGTGCGGCCAGTCTGGGTGGCATAAATAGCGCGGGAGGTGAGGTCTCGCCCTCACTCCATTCCCAACACAGTCCGCGACTCACGAAGCTCCACGAACAGCGCCGCGCCTCATCGACACGTGGGCCAGTACTCTATACTGCATCTCCAGTCTGCTTTACTGTGTACACGGGATTTCTCAAGCAATGGACCCCATCCCCCGCTACTATGGTCCCAGATCTGATGCTCCCTGATCCTTTGGGGGTGCCTTTTACATCCCAGGCTGGTAAGGCAGGGGGCCCCCTGCCCTACTCAGCAAAACTTAAGGTTACCTTACCTTGAGGTTACCTTGTTTGGCTACACCAGTCAGACAAACGTCTGGGACGAACAAGCTGGGCTTCACCAGTCAGACAAACGTCTGGGACGAACAAGCTGGGCTACACCAGCCAGACAAACGTCTGGGACGAACAAGCTGGGCGACACCGGCTGACGCAAAGGAAGCCTTTAGCAAGAAAACTTTGGGCCTACCCACCGGGACACCGCCGCCACAAGGGCGTCTCCTGCCCGTGGGCGAGAGGGAGAGGGACAGGAAGGAAACAGAACACAACTCAAGGAGCGCCATGCCACGTGGGTGATGCCGACATTGGCATGGGCCCCTAGGGTCGGTCCCTAGGGACAAAGACAACTAAATAACCCGGCCAGGAGGTGTCGCCACCAAGGGTGACGCCAGGTCACTCGCGGGGAGCCCGACCAGGCATGCACGACCGAGAGCGTCACGAACCCTGGCCCCTAGGGACAAGCCTAGGAGACGCATCATACCGGGTTCCAGGAAAGACGCCTGGGAGGGAAGAAAGGAAGCGAAGGGCACACCTGGGGCGAGTGCTCCACCGAGCTCCAAGCCACGTGGGCGCCGCCTACCGGGCATGGGCTCCTAGGGCCGGGCCCCAGGGCACAGGACCAATGAAACCAGCCACGTGGCATCGCCGCAGAGGGCGACGCCAGTCCACAGTAGGGAGCCTGGCCGTGCACTCACGACCAACGCGGCACGAAACATGGCCCCTAGGGGCAAGCCTAGGGGACACAGCATACCGGGCTCCAGGAAAGACGCCTGGGAGGCAGGAAGGAAGCGAAGGGCACACCTGGGACGAGTGCTCCACCGAGCTCCAAGCTACGAGGGCGCCGCCTACCGGGCGTGGGCCCCTAGGGCCGGGCCCCAGGGGCACAGGACCACCGAAACCTGGCCACGTGGCGTCGCCGCAGAGGGCGACGCCAGGCCTCTTGAAGGGAGCCTGGCCAAACACGCACGGCCGGGCGCAGCACGAACCCGGGCCCCTAGGGGCACGCCTAGGGAACACGACAGACCGGTGCCCCTAGTGCACATCTGGGAGGAAGCGCTACCTGGCGCGGCCCGCACAGGCACGGCGCAGAACACACGCCGGCCCGGGCATTAAGGCAACAGCAACCAGCACACCAGTCCCGACCTGGAGGGCGCACCTTCAACCCCAGGCAGGCAAACAGGCAGAAGGCCCTAGGGAACTAGCTAAGGCGTCACGAACGGACCGCGAGGGACGGCGCTAATCACACGCCAGCACTGGGGACGGTCCTGACTAACTCAAACACCTCAAATGATATGGTGGAAGTGCTGATAATCAAAATAGAGATTCTAAATGTAGTTATTGTCCTTGTATATAAGTCACCGGAGGCAAACCCTCAGCAGTTTAAAGACCAACTAATGAAAATAGAACACTGCTTGGAAAACCTCACAAATCCAGCTCCGAACATCATCCTGCTTGGGGACTTCAACCTACGGCACCTGAAATGGAAGCACCTGGCTAATACAGTAATATCAGAAAGAATACCTGGAAGTAGCCTATTGAACAGGCACATGCAAATGACCTGCTATGGATGTGCGACAGGTTTGCCTTAAACCAGCAAATAGTAGAACCAACTAGAAAGGAGAACATGCTGGACATCATTTTCACTAATAATGATGAATTGATCAGGAACATAATGATTACAAATACCTGTTACTCAAATCACAACTTAATTGAAGTTATGACAACCATGGGGAGTAGACCTTCAAAACCAGTCCAGATTCCCGGTGGTGGAGATTTCAGCAAATTCAACTTCAATAATAAACAGATAAACTGGGAGCAAATAAACCAGGACTTCACAGAAATAAACTGGGAAGTACAGCTAGAAAATGCAAACCTGAACCAGTGCCTGGAAAAAATAAGCTCAGTAGCACTAGAAATATGTTCAAACCGCATACCTCTAAGAAAAAAGAGGAAGAGATGCAGATTGGAACGGGAACGTCGTTCCCTATATAGGCGAAGAAAACGAATCGCGGAACAACTTGAGAGTCGCACCCTATCTCAAGAACGGCGATGAAGGTTAGGTAGTGAAATAGAAACATTTGAACGCAAGCTACAAGAATCATATAAAACCCAGGAGAGGCAAAGAGAGCAAAAGGCCATCAGTGAAATAGAGAGAAATCCGAAATATTTTTTCTCCTATGCAAATTCAAGATAAAAAACTACATCTAGTATCGGGCCCCTGCGAAAGGGAGATAGAACTTTCACCGATGACAACAAAGAAATGAGCGAGTTACTGAGGAAGCAGTACGACTCTGTTTTCAGTGAGCCATTAAACGCACTAAAGATTGATAACCCATACGAATTTTTCATGGATAAGATACCAACATCAAATCATATATTAAATATATATATTAAAAAATAAAGCTCTGGAGTCAAATTTCGTACATTTCAGATATTGTGAAAACTGCAGGGAGGTTTGGGCAAAATATGACCCATCGCCGTTTTCAGTAATTTGCATATTTTCGGTATAAAAGTTCGTAATTTGAAAATGAAAAAAGGTGCAGAGAGTCAGAATTCGGCTCAAAAATCACGCTCAGCAGTCAAATTTCCGACATTTCAGATATTTTGAAAACTGCAGGGGGGTTTGGGCAAAAAATGACCCATCGCTGTTTTCAGTAATTTGCATATTTTCGGTATAAAAGGTCGTAATTTGAAAATAAAAAAGGTGCAGAAAGTCAGAATTCGGCACAAAAATCTCGCTCAGGAGTCAAATTTCTGATATTTCAGATATTTTGAAAACTGCAGGGGGGTTTGGGCAAAATTTGACCCATGGCCGTTTTCAGTAATTTGCATATTTTCGGTATTAAAGTTCGTAATTTGAAAATGAAAAAATGTGCAGAGAGTCAGAATTCGGCTCAAAAATAAAGCTCAGGAGTGAAATTTCCGACATTTCAGATATTTTGATAACTGCAGGGGGGGTTTGGGCAAAATATGACCAATCGCCGTTTTCAGTAATTAGCATATTTTCTGTATAAAAGGTCGTAATTTTAAAATGTAAATAGGTGCAGAGAGTCAGATTTCGGCTCAAAAATCACGCTCAGCAGTCGAATTTCAGACATTTCATATTTTATGAAAACTGCAGGGGGGTTTGGAAAAAATATGACCCATCTCTGTTTTCAGTAATTATCATATTTTCGGTATAAAAGTTCGTAATTTGGAAATGAAAATAGGTGCAGAGTCAGAATTCGGCTCAAAAATAAAGCTCAGGAGTTAAATTTCCGATATTTCAGATATTTGGAAAACTGTAGGAGTTTGGTCAAAATATGACCCATCGCTGTTTTCAGTAATTAGCATATTTTCGGTATAAAAGGACGTAATTTGAAAATGCTCCCCCATTTTCTCTCATACTCCACTATACTCCCCCACTATCCCCTATACTCCCACACTTTCCCCCATACTCCCCAACTTTCCCCCATACTCCCCCACTTTCCCCCATTCTCCCCAACTATCCCGCATGCTTCCCAACTTTCCCCCATACTCCCCCACTTGCCCCCATACATACATATTTACTTGCCTACTTCCTGGATGGGCCTGAACTCAGGCAAATTATGGCTATACCTGAACACGGGCCGGGTCTCGCTAGGCCTGGACTCCGGCTTAGCTGGGCCTGGCTGGGCCTAGACTTGGGCCTGTCTCGGCCTGGACTCAGGCAGGACTCGGGCCTGGCTATAACTGGACACGCGCTGGGTCTCCCTGGGCCTAGACTCGGGCCTGTCTGGGCCTGGACTCGACCCTGGTTGGGTCTTCCTAGGCCTGGACACCGCCCTGCCTGGGGCTGGACTTGGGCCTGTCTTGGCCTGGACTCAGGCAGTGCTGGCTTTAACTGGACACGGGCTGGGTCTCGCTAGGCCTGGACTCGGGCCTGTCTGGGCCTAAACTCGAGCAAGGCCTGGCTATAACTGGACATGGGCTGGGTCTCGCTAGGCCTGGACTCGGGCCTGGCTATAACTGGACATGGGCTGGGTCTCGCTAGGTCTGGACTCGGGCCTGTCTGGGCCTGGACTCGGGCAGGGCCTAGTTATAACTGGACCCGGGTTGGGTCTCGCTAGGCCTGGACTCGGGCAGGGCCTGGCTATAGCTGAACACCGGCTGGGTCTCTCTAGGCCTGGTCTCGGGCCTGTCTGGGCCTGGACTCGGGCCAGGCCTGCCTATACATGGACTCGGGCCTGGCTATACCTGGACTCGGGCTGGGCCTGGCTATACATGGACTCGGGCCTGGCTATACCTGGACTCGGGCTGGGCCTGGCTATACCTGGACTCGGGCTGGGCCTGGCTATACATGGACTCGGGCCTGGCTATACCTGGACTCGGGCTGGGCCTCGGGAGAGGCCTGCTGAGAGTCAAATAGGTGCAGAGAGTCAGAATTCGGCTCAAAAATCACGCTCAGGAGTCAAATTTCCGACCTTTCAGATATTTTGAAAACTGCAGGAGGGGTTTGGGCAAAATATGAGCTATCGCTGTTTTCAGTAATTAGCATATTTTCGGTATAAAAGGTCGTAATTTGAAAATGCTCCCACATACTCCCCCATTTTCTCTCATACTCCCCCACTTTACCCCATACTCCCCCTCTTTCCTCCATATTCCTCCACTTTCCCCCATACTCCCCCACTATCCACTATACTTCCCCACTTACTCCCATACTCCCCCACTTTCCCCTATGTTCCTCCACTTTCCCCCATACTCCTCAATTTTCCGCCATACTCCCCCACTTTCCCCATTCTCCCCAACTTTCCGGCATGCTTCCCAACTTTCCCCCATACTCCCCCACTTGCCCCCATACATACATATTTACTTTCCCCTTCCTGGCTGGGCCTGGACTCAGGTAAATTATGGCTATACCTGAACACGGGCCGGGTCTCGCTAGGCCTGGACTCCGGCTTGGCTGGTCCTGGATGTAACAAAATAAGCTGTTGTAAGAATTATCCAGAAGGTTCCAGAAGTCGTGTAAGGACCTGACCTCTCAACGTGCATTCCTCTGGGGATTAGCAAGTCTGAGTCACAAAATGGCGGATAACTTTGTTCATAGTTTTGTATAATGAATCATTCTGTAGTACTCAGTATTTTAGAGAAATTAGCCTTTATTAATTTTGTATTAAAATGGTATTGTATAATATTACTGGGTACAATATCGAGAGTATTCTAATTATTAGGAGAATGAGTTTAAGTCACCATCAGTGACGTCACTATCCATGACTAGACCTCGGCACGGAAGAATTTGAGTGACCTGGCGGTCACAGGTCACAACAGTTTCCACATTCAGTAATTCTCAAAGTTCAAATAACCATTTTGGGGATTGGGAATAGCTGTTCCTTAAGAGGCTTGTGTAATTTAACTTCAGTAAAATACTTCAACCAATCTGGATCAATTCAGGTTAATTTAATAATTGGTTAATTGTTATAACTTAAGCCTTGCTAGTAACTTGGTAAAACTTTGACTATGCGGAAGGATACAATGCTCTAGTCTGAGTAAGACCTGACGAGGAGAGATTAGTGTGTGATCGAGATCAACTGGGAGAGGTCAACGATCTCACCTCTCCCCCAAGATCAGCACTCCACCCAAGCTGGTCAACGTAGAGGTATAGTTGCTATTGTTATTTATAGGGATAGTCAATTCATTGCCAAGTAGGGAGTGGTAGATTGATAGGGAGTGCTCATCTTTAGATTTTGCTTTAGTTTTTCTTTTAATAAATTAATTAGTTAGTAATTTGCATTTTCATTATTTCCATGTGTTTGTTATATGTATGTGAATTTGTCCTGGTCACGTGGTCCCTACGAGGTAGAGTTGAATTGGGTTGAGGTACGGTGTGGGTGGCCTTGGGTTGGGGTTGAGGTATGGTGTTGGGTGGCCTTGGGTTGGGGTGTGGATGGAGGTTGGGGTTGAGGTATGGTGTGGGTGGCCTCGGGTTGGGGTGTGGATTGAGGTTGGGGTTGAGGTGTGGTGTGGGTGGCCTGAGGTTGCAATGGGTATGGGGTGGCCTGGAATTGGGATGGGTATGGGGTGGCCTGAGGTTGGAATGGGTATGGGGTGGCCTGGGGTTGGAATGGGTATGGGGTGGCCTGGGGTTGGAATGTGTATGGGGTGGCCTGGGGTTGGAATGGGTATGGTGTGGCCTGGGGTTGGAATGTGTATGGGGTGGCCTGGGGTTGGAATGGGTATGGTGTGGCCTGGGGTTGGAATGGGTATGGAGTGGCCTGGGGTTGGGGGAAGGGTTGGTATGGGAATTGAGGATGGGGTTGGTATGGGAATTGAGGATGGGGTTGGTATGGGAGGTGGGTTTGGGGTTGTTGTAGTGACGGATGAGGTGTACCTAGGTGTTGTAGTATTGGTGTTATATGGGGTAGTTCCTCCTGTTGGTGGGGCTGTTCCTGTTCCCGTTGAACGGGTTGCTGGTGGTGTTCTCTACTGACCGAAGTGGGACGTCCTACTATACTAACTGAAGCCCCCTGTCCAGCTCCCTGTCTGCCCTGTTGGCATGGCGTCGATGTTATTTGTGGGGGAACCCAAGACGACTCTCCCCACTCTTGGGACGACTCCTCGCAAGACTCCCCACTCATGTCAATAATCGTATCTCTACTGGGATGGAAAGATACCCTCGCCTGCCCAGTCCCATGCGGAACCCGTGAACTCGTCGCTTCATTTCCACTGACCCCACCTGTCACGTCAGCTGAGCTACCTGAGCGGTTCCTCGTGGTGTCGGAAGAGGTGCTGTCCTCTACACTTCCACTCCCACTGGTCCCCACTGACTGGTCACTGTCTGGGTTAAACATTTCCTGTGATTCCTGGTGTGCCATGTCTCTTGTAACTAGCCTTTAGTACATCCTCGACCCGGACTCACTACAACCGTGATCTTACACAAATAAAAAAAAATCAACTCTTTTCTAAGAGAAAACTACTAAATTCCCAAAATAGGAAATACACCGATTTATCGAGAGAATCGCTGAAGTGAATTCGATGAATGAGTGTCTGCCCTGCACTCGTGTCTGACCGTGAAATATCCCGCAGTTCTATTGCTGAAACCTAAGTCCTTTACGTTAAAAAATTAAAGAATCTAATTTATATAAAACAATTTAAATGATAACGCAGCTAACGCACAGCACTCGTGATGGATTAATAAAGAATATTTACTGTACTTTAGTACTAAACGCACTTGAAGTGAGCAGCGTGGCCCCTGATGACTGATGGAGCGGGACCAGCTGCGCTGAAAAAAACTAAGTCTTGCGCTTTTTCACTTAAACGCTGAAAAATCAAAATTTTGTTCTGAAGGAAAATAACTAGTTTTACGTTAATAAACCGCTCTAGCGATTAATATAGACACCCAGGACATATATTTGCTTGCCAAAATTTGAATTTCCCCCAAAAACTGCGTTTCTTCTCAACTACTGGACTCTTGCACTTGAACAAAAATAATCTATCACCCAAAATATCGCAAAACTCCCTTAATTCGCAAAAAATGGTTTTTTCGTTCCCAGATATAAATACGTTATTATTTAATACTGACGTTGTATACAGAACAATGCTGACACATCGGGCGGTTTCAACACTCATTAATTCGAATTTTTGTCAAAATCCGATGTTTTCACCTCACTTGGACTCGGACAAAAATACAACACGATTTTCTCGAAAAATAACTTAATTCGGCAAAAATGTAATTATCACTGTTTAATGCTTAAGAACAGAATTACGTCCCTTGCGCGCACTAGAGAGTAATACTGACCCTAGAATATACACGAAACATGAAAATAAGAATTTTCGCCAAAAATGTACGATTCTAGCCCAAGCTGGACTTAGAAAATTTTCCACCTACGTTTCTACTGAAAACAGGATTCTAAGTCTAAGAACACAATCCTACCGTCTTACTGGTAAAAACTAGCAAATATCACTCGCATCGACTGGGGAATCCTAATGACGCCCAGATCATACACGTGACCCACGTATACAAATTAATTACAGTTAACGACTTTCCGACGTTGACTTAGCCGAAAACTTATCCCGAAATACTTAGAAATATTTCCCGAACTCTATTAAACATTTACAACGAAAATTACTATCCCTTAACAAACTCCTTCACTAACTATAGCGGCCAACCTATAGTCCTTATGTTCAGAGGATTAACTACACTCTAGCAACAACGCCTCTGACTTAGACTAATACAACAGGGAATAGCAAAGCTTAATGTACGCACTTAGCCTAATATGGAAGAAAATGTTAAACACTTGGGAAAATTTTTTAACCGGGGATTGAATTTAGGGGAATCAAAAATTAATCTCTAGAACAACGCAAACAAACGGAATTACTTTATAAATTTAGTATACTTAATTCAAAGATACACTCGACTTAATCCTATAATTGCTCCTACTGGCTCGCCGTACCGCACCTAGCCTAGGGGTCTCGACCATCTAGGTTCTAACAGAGCGACACGCAGCTTTCAACAACAATTAAGACTAGAGACGACTCAACCTCCACTAAGTGCTAAGTGCGATCACTTAGTTGTTGAATCGCTGCTAGGTAGGTTACTAGTCCATCCCTCGGAGGCCGCAACACCCTTCACGGATTTACGTTTTTCCTAGCGTTTTGGGTCATCTAATAACGCCCTTGGACTATCTCCTGGCGTCCCACAGATAAATCCGCCCAGACAGCCCACAAGGAACTGCTGTTGAGAGTATGGCGGCTCCCAACACCTCTGAATTAATTGCAATGGGTCGAGTATGGTACCCAGTCCAATCAACTCGGAGCGGTCTCCTTAGCCAATAAATCTTAACCGCCTAATCTTACTAACTAAACCTTAATCATATCAGCCCGCATGAACCCAAGATTTGCCAATCCCCACTCAAACGCACTGTTGTGAGGCGCACTGCTAATCCTGGCCCGCGGCTATCTCCCTAGCATCCACGCACGTGTTCGAATGGCTAGACGCATGAGCCTTTCAACAATTTCAAACAAAATTGTTGAAACCACCGCTGTGCACCATTGTAACACGGGAAGGGTTGTTCTCGAATGATCTTTCCTGCCTTTTCCCCCTCTACCCGTATTCTTACTCTTTATTCTCTACCAAGGGACTCCAAAACTTTTACTAAAGCAGACTCCACGCCACGTGGTCCTAAGACGATTGACCGACTTAGGATTCTACAACCCGTATGACGTGACCTAGGCTTTGAGCAAAACCCTAGAGTCGCCTCCGCCACCACCACCAGACCAGTAACACTGAGCAATGATCGAGGTCTGGATCGATCATGCTAATTAATCAACCTTGGGGCTTGATCCCCACTAGTAACTTATGACCTTGGAACTTGAGTGTGGAATTATTTTAAAAAATCAACGGTAAAGATGACTTCCGATTTGGTGTTAGAATCGGCGCCCAATTCAACTCTGCCTCGTAGGGACCATGTGACCAGGACAAATTCACATACATATAACAAACACATGGAAATAATGAAAATGCAAATTACTAACTAATTAATTTATTAAAAGAAAAACTAAAACAAAATCTAAAGATGAGCACTCCCTATCAATCTACCACTCCCTACTTGGCAATGAATTGACTATCCCTATAAATAACAATAGCAACTATACCTCTACGTTGACCAGCTTGGGTGGAGTGCTGATCTTGGGGGAGAGGTGAGATCGTTGACCTCTCCCAGTTGATCTCGATCACACACTAATCTCTCCTCGTCTGGTCTTCCTCAGACTAGAGCATTGTATCCTTCCGCATAGTCTAAGTTTTACCAAGTTACTAACAAGGCTTAAGTTATAACAATTAACCTCTGTTGCACTGAATTGATCCAGATTGGTTGAAGTATTTTACTGAAGTTAAATTACACAAGCCTCTTAAGGAACAGCTATTCCCGATCCCCAAAATGGTTATTTGAACTTTGAGAATTACTGAATGTGGAAACTGTTGTGACCTGTGACCGCCAGGTCACTCAAATTCTTCCGCGCCGAGGTCTAGTCATGGATAGTGACGTCACTGATGGTGACTTAAACTCATTCTCCTAATAATTAGAATACTCTTGATATTGTACCCAGTGATATTATACAATACCATTTTAATACAAAATGAATAAAGGCTAATTTCTCTAAAATACTGAGTACTACAGAATGATTCATTATACAAAACTATGAGCAAAGATGTCCGCCATTTCGTGACTCAGACTTGCTAATCCCCAGAGGAATGCGCGTTGAGAGGTCAGGTCCTTACACGACTTCTGGAACCTTCTGGATAATTCTTACAACAGCCTATTTGGTACATTGACTTGGGCCTCTCTGGGCCTGGACTCGGGCAGGGCCTGGCTATAGCTGAATACGGGTTGGGTCTCGCTAGGCCTGGACTCCGGCCTGTCTAAGCCTGGACTCGGGCAGGACTCGGGCCTGGTTATAACTGGACACGGGCTGGGTCTCGCTAGGCGTGGACTCGGGCCTGTCTGGGCCTGGACTCAGGAAGGGACTGGCTATAGCTGAACACGGGCTGCGTTTCACAAGGACTGGACTCGGGCCTGTCTGGGCCTGGACTTGGGCAGGGCCTGGCTATAACTGAACACGGGCTGGGTCTCCCTAGGCCTAGACTCGGGCCTGTCTGGGCCTGGACACGACCCTTGTTGGGTCTCCCTAGGCCTGGACACCGCCCTGCCTGGGGCTGGACTTGGGCCTGTCTGGGCCTGGACTCAGGCAGTGCCTGGCTATAACTGGACATGGGCTGGGTCTCGCTAGGTCTGGACTCGGGCCTGTCTGGGCATGGCCTAGTTATAACTGGACCTGGGTTGGGTCATGCTAGGCCTGGACTCGGGCAGGGCCTGGCTATAGCTGAACACCGGCTGGATCTCGCTAGGCCTGGTCTCGGGCCTGTCTGGGCCTGGACTCGGGCCTGGCTATACCTGGACTCGGGCTGCGCCTCGGGAGAGGCCTGCTGAGAGTCAAATAGGCGCAGAAAGTCAGAATTCGGCTCAAAAATCACGCTCAGGAGTCAAATTTCCGACATTTCAGATATTTTGAAAACTGCAGGGGGGTTTGGGCAAAATATGACCCATCGCTGTTTTCAGTAATTAGCATATTTTCAGTATAAAAGGACGTAATTTGAAAATGCTCCCACATACTCCCCCATTTTCTCTCATACTCCCCCACTTTACCCCATACTCCCCCACTTTCCTCCATATTCCTCCACTTTCCCCCATACTCCCTCACTATCCACTATACTCCCCCACTTTCCCCCATACTCCCCCACTTTCCCCTATTGTCACGGGGGGTGGGCCGGGGCTCTGCTAGCATTCAGCTGCTAGGGGCTCAAAAGGCCGAATACTCAGCCCCTCCGACTCCCGGGATTCACCGGAGTCTCCTTGGTCACACAGGAGAGGACCAACAATGCCCACCTCTGCAGGTCTTTGCTTCCACCACAAAAGGGGGGTGCCACTGATTCACCCTGGAAGCCCTTCAGTCAAACACGGGGAAACTGCTGTTAACAGTTCCGGCCTAGACCCGTGGAGGAGTGAAGGAAGATTCAGGCTTACCTTATAACCATAACCTCCCTGAGTCTTGCCTGCCAGACAAAAAGGTTGCAGGAACTCCTTTCCCGCCTGTCTTCACTATATTCTTCTTAACAAGGTCGCCAACTGGGTTATTATATCTGCACCCCAGCAATGCAGTTCAGTGGGTGAATTATATATTGTTTGTAGCCAGAAGATTGCTACTCCCATAGATCTGCTACTAGACTGTCGGCCCAGGGTACTCTCCCAGGAAGGTCTGTGTGGCTTTACCTCTCTCTAGCCACCACGTTACTAATTGCCACCATTCAGGCACTGATACTGATCGGATGGCGAAGGGTACACTTTTATATAAGTCCGTGCTGTCTTAACCACTCTCCAGGCAATAAGAACTTCTATAGAGAACGTAGTGTTCCCTAGGTGGTACTATGATAACCTTCGTGTATGCTCATAGAGAAATATTATAAATGGAGGCACACTTAAACACAATGATAAAATGTGTGAATTTACTGATGCAAATTACATGAACACACATACAATCACAAGTAATACATGGATATGAAAATATGGATAATAAGTCTGGAGATCGTCAGCCTCTTCTTCCACGACCTCCAACACTCCTTCAACTGGGCAGAAAGACAGGAGTCCCACACTCTCTCACAGGAGGGCCTCTTCACCACGTCGGCGCCTCTTCTTGACTGTCCTGCCATCCATACACACTGTCCCCTCTGACAGTCCTGGACACAAGCTGCCTTGCAGCCTATTCTACTACTAAAGTATAATGTCCTGTTGCCACATACATAAGTAAACATTGTGGCCTAACTAGCCTACTCACACAAGGGGTAATGGGAGGGAAAATGATCTACCTTACAATCCTGGCTCACGACGCCTGTCCCTCGATGGTGTGAGGTTCCCACGCTTCCTGAGTCGATCCTTGACGATCCAGGAACGTTCCACAGGTCCTCAGGTGTCGTGGAACCTTCGAGTCGTCGCCGTTCCAATCCCTGAGATTCAGCTACCCCAATCCTGGTTCATCGATGGGCGCTGAGCTAATCACTATTTTCCCACACTCGCCCCTTCCACAAGGCATTGCTCCTTGTCCTAGGAACGGTGGCGTCCTTCCAAAACCCTCAGTGGATGTGACCCGGTCACAGCTAGGCTTGCCCGCCACACCTTTTCAGGCCCTCAACGTCCAGCGTCGCCGCCCAGCGTCGCCGCCGAATATTTTCAAGTTTGGCACTCTTTTGCTCAATAAACTTGGTTCCTTTTTGCTTCCCAGAAGCGCGGGGTCTCCAATACGTGAGATGGGCTGCGATAGCCAGCTCTAATCCACTAAGAAAGGCTTGTAGAGCCTCAAATCCTTGAGAGATGACCGAGGTGCGTCCTCTCTCTTCCAAGGTCAGGTCAACTCTGACGTTGGCGCCGCCCGGTGCACTCGGTGACGTCACGGCGGGCCCTGATTGGTCGCCCGCGACCTAAGTCGGCCAATCCGCGATCGGCTAGTGTCCTTTTCAAAACGTCATATCTGCAGTAGGGGATACTCTTTCATTTTATATCAGGGCGCCAATTTTGCCTTACAACTTATAATGTAACTTTCTCCCTTAACTGGCAGCCGGTCTGGTCGCCACATATATCAATAGACTCCCTGAACCTCAGAGAATCAGTAGGAAGAGCTGATTTGACTCTTAAAGCGGGCAAACGAAAGAAATAGGAGAGGGCACCGTAACATACTCCTCCCCTTAAAATAAGAGTCATATCGGAAGAGCAGCACTCAAGAGGGCAACCTATACTCTTGCTCCCTCCGTTCCTGAAGTGTCACTCCTCCAGTTGGTGACGTGGCTCGTACCACCTTGCCAGTCACTTGCCTCATTATATCTCCACCTCGCATAGGACCGGGTGTGATGGGTGTTCCCTGAACACCTACAAGAAATCCTCTCTCCGTGGCTACGAGTGTACTCCAATGGCTCGTTACCACTGTAAGATTCAGTGCATGCAGCGCCTCCACCGCGTCGTGCACTCCGAGATAGTCTTGCACTTCCACTGCGTCCTACAGGTACTCCATGTTTCCTCTTATGAGCTCCTCTTTGCCAATCTTCTCTCTTCTCGGTTCCTCTTCTCCCATAGGTGCGTTGTCTCCTCACAGTGGCACTTGTCACCTGTACTCCATCCAGCAGCTTCCCCTCTTCCACACTAGGCTTTTGCGATGGCCCAATGCCCCTCTGGTTAGGCTGGCGCCTACCCGGGGTGTACCTATTCCCTGCTTTCTTCATATTGCCTTTCCTATACCATTCGCTCCTTCGTTCCCGACTAACATTTTCACTCCTCCATGAGATTCTCTTCCCTGCAGACGTCTTCTTCGGTTCGTGGTTGGGCTAATCCACCTCCCTGTAGCTCACCTCACCACGGTGGTTCATCTTGCACCTACCACTATTCATCTGGCTGACATAGGGTGCACTGCGTCGTGGCTCCTCCACTCTGCCCCTCACTGCCATTCGCTCATCCACTGAGCTTATTTTATTCACGTTTCTGTGTGGAGGGAGTGCGGTCTGCAGCCTCTTCACTGCCCCAGGCGTTTGTACAGCTGCTCCTCGCCACTCCTCCACACGCATCATCAGGCTTAGTCGGAGGTCCTCGTCGGGGTTTTCCACGACCTCCGACGACCTCTCTGCACTCTCGCCCTCGTTGTCGTCGTCTCTGGCGATGTTTCCCCTGGCGAAGTCGGCTTCCTCACTACCATCCGGAACGACCGATACCTCACCTGGCAGGGTTGTACCGCTGCTTGAAACATAGGCACTCCTGGCCCAATCGGGTTGTATCCTGCCTCCTCCGAGGTCATTACCCAGCACCATCTGTACATGTTCTAGGGGTAATTTAGGGGCTACAGCTACTATAGCTTTCTTGACTCCACAGTCGGCAATCAGCTGTACTTCGTGAAGTGGCAACCTGTATTCCTCCCCCACACTGTGTATCCTCACCACTCCCACAGGTGAATCATTAAATTCCTTGGGGAGGGAGAATACTCCTGGTTACCAATACTTATGTCAGCACCCGTATCTCGAAGAACGGCAACCTCCACTGGGTCTGACTTTCCAAACTTCACGTTGGCCCCGAAAACGAAGGTATGTTCACCCAACTTCATTTCCCAACCATTCACGTTGGGTCCACTATAATATAAGGTGTGAACAAACACTCTCTCCTCTTCCAACATTAGTCCTATATTCCTTTGGTGCTCCTCACACTCGCGGGCATAATATCCTCTCACACCACAGTTGAAGCATCGGCTGCCTCCCCTGGGCGGCCACTCGCCAGTCCCTCTGGCGGTACCACTTGCAGACGTCCCCTGGGTCCTCCTTGGACTCCCTGTCGTCGTGTCCGGGACTGCAGCACTTGCTCCCGAGCTAGGTCCACTGTTCACAGCTTGGGGCTTCCTCCCCGCGTCCCTTGAGCTCTTGAACTGGGTTACCTCATTGGGCACACTACTCTTGGGAGAGTCCCCACCCGTCCTCGCTCCTCCTGAACTCTTAAGGTTCCCTCCCGACCTGGGGTAAGGCGAGTGTCTGGGTGGCCCCTCCCTCCTGAGATGTAATGCCTCCTCCAGCATGTCGGCTCGATCCGCTGCAGCCTTCAGGTCCTTAATACCTGCTTCTCTCACCCTTACTCGCAACTCAGGATGGAGCACCGACATAAACTTCTCCATCACTATCAGTCGTTTGATATCATCCGCCGACTCCGCTTCTTCCGCCTTCAACCATCGTAGGAATTTCTGTTCCATATCCCTGGCGGTCTCGGCGTAAAACTTCCCCAACGCTCTTGTACACTCTCTGAACCGCTTCCGGTACATCTCCGGAGTCAGCCGGAATGAGTGGAGCACCGCATTCTTAATCGCGTCATAACTAGTACACTCCTCTAGGTCCAGCATGTTGTAGGCTTCCCGGGCCTCACCAGTCAACCTGCTCTGGACCAGAGCACCCCAATCATCTTCCGGCCACTCCTTCAGAGTTGCTATCCGTTCAAAGTGTTCGAAGAACGCCTCAGCTTCTTGTGGTTCGAACGTAGGTAAGTCACGTTCCCTTACCTTGAGGTCATCCCACCGTGCAGGCAGTGAGGGCAGACCACGTTCAACGCGACGCAATTCGACTTCTTTCTTTGCCTTTATCTCCTCCAGTCGCAGTTGTCTCTCTCCTCCTTCTCGCTGCAGCTGCAGCCGTGCTTCTCGCTCATGCTCCTCTCGCTGCAGCTCAGCTGCACGTTCCTCTCGTTGCAGCTGCAGCCGTGCTTCTCTCTCCTCTCGTCGCAGCTGGGCTTCCAGTTGCATCTTCATTATTTCCAGTCGCAGGCTCCTCTTACTACAGCTGGACCTTCCACTGCTCCCATGTTCACTGTGAATTCCCTCCACACTGGTTGGCGCTTGGGGTGGCTCTAGTCGGGACGGTTCACCTTGCGACGGCTCTCCTCGGGACGGCTCCTCTCCCGTCGCCTCCTCTCGAGCTGTGAGCTGTGCCATGATCTCTATCTTTCGCTCCGCTACCTTAGTCGTCCTCAACCTAATCCCAAAGTGGTTTGCCACTTGTTGGAGCTGGGCCTTGGTACACTCTTCCAAAATTCTCTCGTCCTTTGTGTCAATAAATTTCTTTACTTTGTCCTCCTCCATCTCTATATCATTGAGCATACACGACAGCACAAACAAGTTAGTAGGCACTACTTTCACCGTTTCAGTCCCTTAGCTGGTTGAATAACAGTACTACTGAATAGACTGGCCACACTGTATTAGTACCCTGGCAACACTTGTCTTGAAATTTGGGCCACACTGTAGCTTGATCCCCGCTTCCTGGCGAAGTTCCCAGTTCTTAGCTACTGGGGCTCGAATCCTGGCAAGGTCGCCAGTTCTCTGTCACGTGGGGGTGGGCCGGGGCTCTGCTAGCACTCAGCTGCTAGGGGCTCAAAAGGCCGAATACTCAGCCCCTCCGACTCCTGGGATTCACCGGAGTCTCCTTGGTCACATAGGAGAGGACCAACAATGCCACACCTTTTCAGGCCCTCAACGTCCAGCGTCGCCGCCCAGCGTCGTCGCCGAATATTTTCAAGTTTGGCACTCTTTTGCTCAATAAACTTGGTTCCTTTTTGCTTCCCAGAAGCGCGGGGTCTCCAATACGTGAGATGGGCTGCGATAGCCAGCTCTAATCCACTAAGAAAGACTTGAAGAGCCTCAAATCCTTGAGAGATGACCGAGATGTGTCCTCTCGCTTCCAAGGTCAGCTCAACTCTGACGTTGGCGCCGCCCGGTGCACTCGGTGACGTCACGGCGGGCCCTGATTGGTCGCCCGCGACCTAAGTCGGCCAATCCGCGATCGGCTAGTGTCCCTTCCAAAAGTCATATCTGCAGTAGGGGACACTCTTTCATTTTATATCAGGGCGCCAATTTCGCCTTACTTACAACTTATAATGTAACTTTCTCCCTTAACTGGCAGCCGGTCTGGTCACCACATATATCAATAGACTCCCTGAACCTCAGAGAATCAGTAGGGAGAGCTGATATGACTCTTAAAGCGGGAAAACGAAAGAAATAGGAGAGGGCACCGTAACACTATGCTCCTCCATTTTCCCCCATACTCCTCAATTTTCCGCCATACTCCCCCACTTTCCCCCATTCTCCCCAACTTTCCCGCATGCTTCCCAACTTTCCCCTATACTCCCCCACTTGCCTCCATACATGCATATTTACTTTTCCCTTCCTGGATAGGCCTGGACTCAGGCAAATTATGGCTATACCTGAACACAGGCCGGGTCTCACTAGGCCTGGACTCTGGCTTGGCTGGGCCTGGACTTGGGCCTCTCTGGGCCTGAACTCGGGCAGGGCCTGGCTATAACTGAATACGGGTTGGGTCTCGCTAGGCCTGGACTCTGGCAGGGCCCGACTATACCTGAACACGGGCCGGGTCGTGCTAGGCCTGAACTTCGTCCTGGCTGGGCCTAGACTCGGGCCTGTCTGGGTCTGGACTTGGTCAGGGCCTGGCTATAGCTGGACACGGGCTTGGTCTCACTAGGCCTGGACTCAGGCCTGTCTAAGCCTGGACTCAGGCAGGACTCGGGCCTGGTTATAACTGGACATGGGCTGGGTCTCGCTAGGCCTGGACTCGGGCCTGGCTATAACTGGACACGGGCTGGGTCTCGCTAGGCCTGGACTCGGGCCTGGCTATAACTGGACACGGGCTGGGTCTCGCTAGGCCTGGACTCGGGCCTGGACTCGTCCAGGGACTGGCTATAGCTGAACACCGGCTGGGTCTCGCTAGGCCTGGTCTCGGGCCTGTCTGGGCCTGGACTCGGACAGGGCCTGGCTATACATGGACTCAGGCCTGGCTATACCTGGACTCGGGCTGAGCTTTGGGAGAGGCCTGCTGAGAGTCAAATAGGTGCACAGTCAGAATTCGGCTCAAAAATCACGCTCAGGAGTAAAATTTCCGACATTTCAGATATTAAAAAAAACTGCAGGGGGGTTTGGGCAAAATATCACCAATCGCCGTTTTAAGTAATTAGCATATTTTCGGTATAAAAGTTCGAAATTTGAAATGAAAATAGGTGCAGAGAGTCAGAACTCGGCTCAAAAATAAAGCTCAGGAGTCAAATTTCCGACATTTCAGATATTTTGAAAACTGCAGGGGGGGGGCAAAATATGACCCATCGCCGTTTTCGGTAATTAGCATCTTTTCGGTATAAAAAGTCGTAATATGAAAATGAAAATAGGTGCTGAGAGTCAGAATTCTGCCCAAAAATCACGCTCAGGAGTCAAATTTCTGACATTATACATATTAAAAAATCCAGGGAGGGGGGGTTTGGGCAAAATATGACCCATCGCTGTTTTCTGTAATTTGCATATTTTCTGTATAAAATGTCGTAATTTGAAAATGAAAATAGGTGCAGAGAGTATGAATTTGACTCAAAAATCACGCTCAGGAGGCAAATTTCCGACATTTTAGATATTTTGAAAACTGCAGAGGGGTTTGATCAAAATATGACCCATCGCCCTTTTCAGTAATTTGCATATTTTCTGTATAAAATGTCGTAATTTGAAAATGAAAACAGGTGCAGAGAGTCAGATTTCGGCTAAAAAATAATGCTCAGGAGTCAAATTTCCGACATTTCAGATATTTTGAAAACTGCAGGAGGGGTTTGGGCAAAATATGACCCATCGCTGTTTTCAGTAATTAGCATATTTTCGGTATAAAAGGACGTAATTTGAAAATGCTCCCCCATTTTCTCTCATACTCCCCCACTATCCCCTATACTTCTCCACTTTCCCCCATACCCCCCCCACTTTTCCCTATACTCCCCCACTATCCCCGATACTCTCCAACTTTCCCCCATGCTTTCCCACTTTCCTCCATATTCCTCCACTTTCCCCCACTATCCCCTATTTTCCCCAATACTCCCCCACGCTCCTCCACTTTCCCCCATACTCCTCCACTTTCCCCCATACTCCCCCACTTTCCCCCATACTCCCCCACTTTCCCCCATTCTCCCCCACTTTCCCCCATTCTCCCCAACTTTCCTGCATGCTTTCCAACTTTCCCCCATACTCCCCCACTTGCCCCCATACATACATATTTACTTTCCCCTTCCTGGATGGGCCTGGACTCAGGCAAATTATGGCTATACCTGAACACGGGCCGGGTCTCGCTAGGCCTGGACTCCGGCTTGGCTGGGCCTGGACTTGGGCCTGTCTGGGCCTGTCTGGGCCTGTCTGAGCCTGGCTGGGCCTGGCTGGGCCTAGACTTGGGCCTGTCTTGGCCTAGACTCGGGCAAGGCCTGGCTATAGCTGGATACGGGTTGGGTCTCGCTAGGGCTGGACTCGGGCCTTTCTGGGCCTGGACTTAGGCAGAGCCAGGCTATACCTGAACACGGGCGGGGACTCTCTAGGTCTGGACTCCGTCCTGGCTGGGCCTAGACTCGAGCCTGTCTGGGTCTGGACTTGGTCAGGGCCTGGCTATAGCTGGACACGGGCTGGGTCACACTAGGCCTGGACTCGGGCCTGTCTAAGCCTGGACTCGGGCAGGACTCGGGCCAGGCTATACCTGGACATGGGCTGGGTCTCGCTAGGCCTGGACTCGGGCCTGGCTGGGCCTGGACATGGGAAGGGACTGGCTATAGCTGTACACTGGCTGCGTTTCTCAAGGCCTGGACTCGGGCCTGGACTTGCGCAGGGCCTGGCTGTAACTGAATACGGGTTGGGTCTCGCTAGGCCTGGACTCGGGCCCGCCTGGGCCTTGGAGTCGGGCAGGGCCTGGCTATACCTGGACATGGGCCGGGCTTCGCTAGGGCTGGACTCGGGCAGGGCCTAGTTATAACTGGACCCGGACCTAAAATGACCGAACCTAACCCTACCTAACCTAACCTATCCTAATTTAACCTAAACTATCACAACTAAGTAAATAATTAATGTTCTGAATACAATATAATAATAATAATTCAAATATACTAATTGGAAGCATTTTATTAAAAATAAAGAAAATCACTCGGCCTATTAGGCAAATCTGGGCCTTGCATAGTAGGCAGAGAAGTGCGTTCTGGCTATTAGTGTAATATATTAATTTATATATATTATATTATATATATATATATATATATATATATATATATATATATATATATATATATATATATATATATATATATATATATATATATATATCACACACACTCATGGCATGCTCAATAATTTATCTAACGGTTCCATATATCATAACCAGAGTCTGTATCATTAAACAAAATAGTGTATAAATATTTATTTACAATAATGAAATATACATTTCACATACATTTTCAGTCACCTGGTGAAGAATTTATTATATCAACCAGAATCAAGAGTTCCAGCTAAACAAATACACTAAAGCACAATTCTTTTATTCAGGAGTTAAATACTGTACTGCTGCTTTATCTAAATTTAACCAAAGACTATTAATTTTTGCAATTACATTGCAGCAGCCATAGAGTTACTTGTCTTTAGTGAAGGTAAAGTCATACTTCCTGTAGTCCATGCCACCCATCTTGTGTTCAAATTTCGGGATCAATTGATATCCATGGTCCTTTCCATCCTTGTAGAGAACAGCAATACAACCAAGGGCAAATCCTAGTGGTATACCCACTCTGAATGAACGTTCTGAAAAATACTAGCTCTCTTAACACGTTAAAGCAATAACATGATGCTTAACACAAGTACTGTATGTACCTCATAGCAGTAGATTAATATACAAGAAAATTATTCCCTTAAGCCATCTAAGAGTAACTGGGTGAAGGAGTAAAAAAGAGGGGTATAGTGGTCTGGGGGATTGAATCTGGTGCTGGGGGTTTTGACCTTTGGCCAGTCTGCACAGACTCATGGCACACCTGGTGATGTCGTGAACTCCAAAACGATGGTCCCAATGGGAGCTAAGCCTAACCCCTTCTCCTGGGCCCCGATTGGTTAAAAGAAGAAGGAACCATTAAAATGTGTAGCGCAAAGAGCTACCTGTGCTAGGCGAGCTGCCTCATTCAAATGTGGGCACTAACATTATATGCATCTATTGTCCATTGACCCAAGATATCTGTGTGTGCTAACCTGAATTTCATCAAATTGACTATGATTTTTATAGGGAATTCACCAATTAGCTACAAATCAACCCTCACATTTCCCACTATTGTCGTAGAATAATAGTAGGAAAAGATAAGTCTCCTACTTCTTGTGGCCAAGTGCAAAACCTGTACCAAGGCTAAAGAAAAAACATGATTGATATACCAGTACAATAAGTGGATCAGCGTGTGTGGGACAGAGTAACCTGTATGAGGGGGTGAATTTGCCGACATGTTATATAGAGCAGAGACCTGGATGATCTCATCTTTGGTGGCCTAGAAACCTTCCTTGCCACCTACCTTCACAAAAAATACTTGCCCACCACATGAGTGGAATTGTTGGAAGTGCTATGTGCAGCTTCCAGTTGACATACCAGGGGCAATCTTCATTGTGTCATTTGTCTACACTACTTGTCAAATTTCATTATGTACTATAATAAAACACCATTTCATAGAATTAATTACTAATCTAGGAAATCAGAAACTTCTATTACAAAGAGATTAAAAAAAGGTTAATTACATACTCTACAAAGTAGAGTTTTTAAGGGGGGGGGTGATATGACTGAAATGTCAAAAATGTGTGCAGGGGGATACTAAATATTAATATGGTGCTAAAAATAAAAAGGTAAGGTAAGGTAATTATCAAAAGAAGGCACCAAACCGGGAAGGCTATGTAGCACCATCAAAGTGCGAAATAATCAGAGGGCGCTAAATATCACCAAGAATGCCAATACGAGAACAAAAAGGCGAACGATATCAAAAGTATTCGATTCACCTAGAATTCTATCGAGGGACAAGTGACCGCGAGGGACGGTCAGAAAGCAAGACACACGCTCGTCCTGGAAGTCAGGACATTCAACAAGGATATGCACAACTGTAAGAAGGACAACGCAATTCGGACAATAAGGAGCAGGGCGGCGCTCCATTAAGTGACCTTGGGTTAAGCGAGTATGACCAACCCGCAGCCGTGCCAAAGCAGTTTCCCACTGCTGGTTACGGTGGCAGGAGGAAGGCCACGGGGACACACTACGTTTGAGAGTACGCAGCTTGTTACCAACCACAGAGGACCAACAACCCTGCCAACAGGCAAGAATGGAAGAATGAATAACAGGATAAAAGTCGGAATAAGGAATACCTTTACGGGAGATGGGACAAGAACGGATAGCTTCCTTAGCGGCAGCATCCGCATGCTCATTGAAAGAAACACCAATATGGCTGGGAACCCAGCAAAACTCTACTGATTTAAATTTACTAGAAATAAGAAACAGCCAATGTTGAATCTCGATGACCACCGGATGGACAGGATTAAAGGAATCTAGAGCCATGAGGGCAATACGAGAGTCAACCACAACCACAAAGGAGGAATGAGAATGAGAAAGCAAGAGACGAAGAGCATAGAGAATAGCATAAAGTTCTGCTGTAAAGACGCTAGCCTCCGAAGGGAGGCGACACATATAAGTACGGTCAGGAAAAACAACAGAGTAGCCCACACCGTCCGCAGACTTAGACCCATCGGTGAAGATGGAAATGGAGTGGGAGTGCGAAGAAAAGTGCTCAGGGAAGAGGCTTTTCAGAATCGTAGGAGGGGTAAAGGCTTTAGTAACACAAGTCAAGGACGTACAAAACTTGGGAAGGGGGACTCTCCACGGAGGTAAGGAAGGAACAATACGAGGAGAAACATTAGAAATATGAACAGAAAGAGAATCCTGTAAGCGAGATAACCGGACAGAAAGTGGGAGACAATGAAGAGGAACAGAAACCACAGGAGGATGAAAAGTCAATGCACGACAGAGGCGAGAGGAAGGATGTTGGAAGGACCGCGCAAGATAGCGAAGACAGTAGCGATCACGGCGGTCCTGAAGAGAGAGAAAGCCAGTGTTAACATACAAACTAAGGGCGGGAGTCGAACGAAAGGCACCAGAACTGAGGCGCAACCCAGTATGGTGCAAAGCATCAAGACGGCGAAGAGTAGAAGGAGAAGCAGACGAGTAAGCAGGGCAACCATAATTGAGCTTAGACAGGACGAGAGAGGAATGTAAAGCAAGGAGTGCGCGCCTATCCGCTCCCCAAGAAGTATGGGACAATACCCGAAGGAGGGTAAGGGCCTTAGAGCATTCAACTCGGAGGTAAGAGATATGGGCTGACCAAGACAAACGAGTGTCAAAGACTAACCCCAAAAGCTTCGCGGAATCCCTGTACACAATGGGATGACCATAAAGCGACAAAGAGGGACGAAGAACTACATGCTTCCGAGTAAAAGTCATAGCACAAGTCTTAGACGCAGAGAACTTGAAGCCATGATCGGTGGCCCCAAGACGACACGGCATCAATCGCAAGTTGAAGCCGGCGTTGAAGGAGAGGGGAATCATCACCCCGACAGCAAAGGGTAAGATCATCAACATAGAGAGCAGAGAAGACACCAGAAGGAAGAGAGGAAAGAAGACCGTTGAGGGCAACTAGAAAAAGAGTAGTGCTCAGAACACTACCCTGGGGTACACCCTCATACTGCTGAAACGGGGCAGAGAGAGCAGTATGCTAAAAATAAAAAATAAAAGAAAATTGGACAAATTTAGATTCTAAAAATATCTATCTATATATATATTGGCTTGGAAATGGGGTTATAGATTTAAAGAACAAATTACTTTTTAACACAATACATAGAGATTTGCTGGATTGTTTCAAGTACTGTAGAAGCTCGATAATCCGGGGCCCGCCGATCCGGAAAATACACTAATCCGGCAAAAATCTTGACCAGATAAAGTTTTTCCCTATTTAGCCAAAATGTCCTTAGAACCTGGACTAGCGGATATTTGGCCACATCAGCGTATACTGTTAGAGAGTCAAGATCCGACCCGGTTAACTTGCTACCGATGTTGCCCAATCTGGACAAGCCGGACAAGTAGAGATTATTCCGGATCACAAAGGCAAGCTTCGGGCTGTACCATATTAATCCCATATAGCTGTGGCTCGAGGAGTGTGATGTAGGAGGGGTGGGGTGGGTGGGTAGTGTCGGGAGAGAGGGGAGCATTGGGAAGGACTGCCTGGGGAATAAGGGAGCATGCAGAGGGGTCTATACAATACAGTAATAACCAATAATTTTAGAACAATTCATCACAGTTAAAAACAAAAGAAATATTATATAATACTCTATTATAACAAATACTGTATACAAGATTCCTTAAAGCAATTTGCACAGGCTTAAGCTTGCTCCTTAAATATTGGGATTTTTTTCCGCCTGGCGGCCTACGTAACGTGCTGCACCATCAGTGAAACATTTTTTAAATAACTTTTTTGTTTACATAGTAACAGTGAACATTTTTGCCCAAGACTATATCTGGTAGCAGCATCAATCATTCTGGAGGTGTTAAATGAAGAGGGTTACCCCTAACAATTAAAGACAAGTAACATGTTATGCAACTTTGTGAAAGTGGCTGGTTGACTTCAAGTGTTGCCAAGGACTTTAATATAGGCACTAGTTCTGTTTCTGATATATGGAAACAAAAAGGGCAATACCTAAAATACATTTCAACCAGTGAGTGAAGGTGCTAGCACTAGCAGAGGGTGCAGTAGAAGAATTTTAAAGCATTCAAAGCACGTATAATTGGATGAGGCTGTGTACAAGTGGTTTGCTCAGCACCGCACAGCTGGCGTGACAATTCGCGGTCCAGAAATAAGAAATGCTGCAAGCAGGTTTGCAACAAGCCTTGAAATAAAGGATTTCCAAGCAAGTGATGGGTGGGGTTGCAAGGTTCAAAGCAAGGCACAATATTATTAAGAGGAAAATTTTTGGTGAAAATTTGAGTGCAGATACAAGCAGTGAAGAACCATTTAAACATCATTTAAGAACATACATTTTGTCAAATAATTTATATTCTTATCAAATTTATAATGCTGATGAAACTGAGCTGTATTGGAGGAGTTTACCGGAAAAAACTCTAGCTATGAGGAGTGAGGGTTGTGTGTCAGGGCGTAAGGTTAAAAAGGACAGGCTGTCGGCCATGATATGTGCCAATGCCAACAGCACAGACAGAATCACGTGTGCAATTGTTGGCAAATCAAAGAAACCAAGAGCTTTGCAACATTGCTTGGATAAACTGCCTGTGAAATATTATAACTGAAAGAATGCATTGTTTACACAGGCGATCTTTCTTTCTTGGTTTCATGATGTGTTCTGCAAGGACGTTCGTGACCAAGTTAAGAAACTCTAAGTGAGGCCAAGCAAAGTTCAGGCTTTGCTGTTGCTTGATAATGCACCTGCCCACCCCAGAATGGACGCGTTAACCTCACATGATGGCAAGATAACGTGTATGGCACTTCCTCCTAATATAACCTCTTTCATCCAGCATATGGATCAGGGCGTTATCTGTGTCACGAAGAGGTTGTACACCAAAAAGATGTTCAGCGAAGTTTTGGTGGTTTTGCCTTAAGAAGATGATGTGGAACTCTGTGTGGATAACAGGGCTAAAAGAACCCTTGAGAATTTGAAGAACTATTCCATCGAGGAAGCCATCTATAACTGGGCCAAGGTGTGGAGTAAAGTAAAGGATTAGATTTTGAAGAATTACTGGAAATAATTCCTCACATGTACGGTCAACAATGAGGAGGATGAAGAAATGAATTTTGTAGGATTTACAGATGAAATCCATGGAATATTCAGAAATGCTGGCAAAAATTTAGAAAGACGGGATGTGGTTGATTGGCTTGAAAAGAGATGCTAATGACCCTGGATATGGTGTGATGAGTGAAGAAGAGATTCTCCAGTCTATTACTGGTGAGGTTAACAAAGAGGTGGAGGATATCTGGTTGATACCTGGTTGATGGGGTTTTGGGAGTGCTTCTATTCCCCTTCTATTCTATTCTCTATTGACTTGTGAGAGTTTGGTCCACCAGGCTGTTGCTTGGAGCAGCCCGCAGGCCCATTTCTCTTGAAAATATCCACAGTTGTTCCGGCAATATTTCTGATAGTCGCTGGTAGGACGTTAAACAACCGTGGACCTCTGATGTTTATACAGTGTTCTCTGATTGTGCCTATGGCACCCCTGCTCTTCACTGGTTTTATTCTGCATTTTCTTCCCTATCGTTCACTCCAGTACGTTGTTATTTTACTGTGTAGATTTGGGACCTGGCCCTCCAGTATCTTCCACGTGTAGATGGAACCGAAGGCAACGCCGGCTCCAAACCTGGCACCTGTGGCCTACCCCAACGATCCGAACCCCGAGCCCTGGCACAACTCTTCCGGGAAGAACCTCCTCCCTTCCCAACAGGACCCCCGGAGAACCAACAAGTCGGACATCGGACGACAGCTAGAAGAAGCTGCTTGCAAATACCGCTCAACCGCAGAGTCCACAAGCAGCATGGGACAAAAGGGCGAAGAAAACCTAAAAGCCAGGGCCCAAGCAGATTCTAAAGATAAGGAGAGCACAACCTGCCAACACGCGAGATGCACGGGGAAAAAACGCGACACCTCATTCCGCAAGATTGGAACAAACAGCTTCAGCAGCGCAAACGACGCATGGGCAGCCGAGACCAAGGCACAAGGCCAGGGATCGGCCCCAAGGGCCTCTACATCCTCCGCAAGCCAATCCAAAGGCACCTCCAGGAGGGAAAAGAAGTGCAAGACCGAAGCCAACAAGCCACAAGCTCAGTCCTCGACCACAAGCACAGCCAACAGGGAGGAAACCTGCACGTGAAGCTGAATTGTGCCAGCATCCCGCAGAAGAGCAGGGCTGAACAAGCAAGCATTAAGGTGCTCAAATTCGCCCCCCAAGTAAACCTGGACCACGTCAATGCCTTGCACCACTCAAGCGTGCGAGTACGACAGAAAGCACTCCATGCATCCAACAATGGGCAGTCCGCAAGCCAAGACGACTCCGGAACTTCATAACGAACTGAGTATGGGTACAAAAACCCAAACCTAAAGGAAGACGGATCCATTATAGAGGCATAATCCGGGTCGCGCAGGAGGCAAGCCGCAATGGCTGCCTGCACCTCAGTAGACAAGACACGGGAAGCCGAAAACCTTCGGAAGGATGGAACTGAAGGTCCCACAGGGATACGGAACCGAACCCAAATCCAACTTGTACGCAGAGGAGGAAAAAGAAAACCCCCACTTCTTGTAACAGAAAGCCCTGCTCTGAGGATTGGAAAACCCATGTGGGGTACAACAGGGCCCCAAGGGCTCCCAAGGTAGCTTTTCCCCAACCCCGGGAACCTCCACATCAGGCCCACTGGTCAGGCCCCGGAGCCACAACAGCTGGAGGAATGAACTCGAATGCCTCCGTCTCCACCCTGGAAGGAGCAACCACCGAAACTGCCCAAGTTTCAGAAACCTCTAAATCCCGCCCCGACTCCGAAGCCCTCAGACGCTTTGGAGCCAGAAGCAAATGGGGAAGGGAGGGACCAAAACCACCTCACATTAATTGTTATATTATAACTTAGATCAATAGCATCTTAAGGTTGATTGCTACTGCTGCTTTTATATATCTTAGTTAACAATAAGTATAAGTGTGTATTAACCCTTAAACTGCACATGGCGTATATATACGCCATGAGTAACATGTCCCACCGTGCGCATGGCGTATATATACGCCAAAGGGTGCAAGGCACGATTCAAATGTCCCGCTGTTTAAAGGGGTCACCCATACCGTAGCCAGGGGCGATTGTAAACAGACACCATCTTGGAAAAAAATCTAGAGCAGGCCTCCTTTGTTTTCCAGGCTTTAGTTAGTGGCCAGACACCATGGGGAGCGCACCACGACCCAGCATCCGACCTCGCTCAGCGCGCTGCACCGTGCAGTCTTTGACCGAAGACGAAATAGCCAATGAATTGTTTAAAGACGTTGATGAATCTGATATTGACGAACTCGGATATAGATGAGGACTATACACAGCCTGAGGAAATAGAAACCACGGACAGTGAGGGTGAACAAGTTGGTGCCACGAGGGTGAGGATGCCATGAGTTACCCGCTACTACTCAACACCACTTCGCACCCCAAGCACATAGTTCATGTGTTCCATTGCAAGTTTATGATATGATCGACGAGTTTGAAACAGGTGAATCATTCTCTGATTTTAGTGATGCAGAATCGGAGAACAGTTTTGCCACGGCTGCTAGTGCCAGTACAAGTTTCGCCGCATCAGCTGCCCGCCCAGCCAAGCACCGCCGCATAGAACAATATGGCGACAATGAGGAACAAATCCCCCTCATGTTCCAATACTTTTCCCCTCATCGACCCTTCCTGCCCCTACTGTTGCTAGATCTGCTTCAGCTCCTGGTCCCCGGATTCCTCGCCGTGGTGCAGCTAATGGCTCTCGGAAGACAGCAGGTTTATTTGTGTGGAGTGATGGGGGAAGATTTTGTTCCACAAATTCCTGACTCTGACAATAGAGATGTGGGAATTACAGATCTTTTCCCTGATACAGGTGACAAAATGAGTGAAATGGATTCTTTACTACATATTTTGATGAGCCGCTCATGGAACATATCGTTCACAAAACGAACAGACTTGCGGCTGATCTCATTGAAGGTGAGGAGGTATCAGACTTTTCACGACTACAGCGTTGGAAAGAGACAACTGTAGGTGAACTGTATGTTCACAGTGAGAACTGTATGTGTTTTTCGAAATTTGTATGTTGATGAAACATTGTGTGAAACACACAATATCACATTATTTGAGCAAAGACAATGCTGTTCCAACACCATTGTTCGGGAAATATATGTCCCGAGACAGATTTCTGTTGATCCTATGGTGCCTTCATTTTGCAAATAATGCAGACGAGAGACAGGATGATAGGCTTTAGAGGGTGAGGCACGTGCTAAATGAACTGATTGGAAAGTTCTGAGATTACTATGTACCAGCTTAGAAGCTGTTTATTGATGGATCCCTTGTGCTTTTCAAAGGACATGCTGCCTTCAAGCAGTATATTCCCTTAAAATGCCACCGATTTGGATTAAAATTCTTTGTGCTCTGTGACTGTGAATCAGGAATGGTGTTACACATGATACTGTATTCCGCTACAAATGTAGACATTTCTGCTAATGACCAACATGGCTTCTTCAGGTAGTGTGGTGAAGGCACTGCTTGCACCATATCTGAACAAGGGCCACATATTGTACACAGATAACTATCATACCAGTCCCTTACTAACCAAATTCTTGCTTGATAATAAAACTGGAGTGTGGCACAGTAAAGCCAAACCAAGGGAAATGCCTGTGTTTGACACTGCTATGCAAGTAGGTGATTGCGAGGTAAGAAAAAGTGGTGCAATACTTTCAGTGCGGTGGAAAGACAGACGTGAAGTGAACATGCTGACCACCATTCACCATGGTTCAATGGTGGACAGTGGCAAGGTGAAAAGAACAACAAAACAAGTAATATATAAGCCAGATTGTGTGATGGACTACAACATCAACATGCGTTTAGTTGATAAATGTGACATGATGGTGGATGCTGTAGAGAGAGTACGGAAAACAGTGAAGTGGACGAAGAAAATGATTTTCCACCTTATTGACGTAACAATGCTGAACAGTTACAACATGTATCTTGTGAAAACAGGTAGAAAACCATATTTCCGTTCATTTAGTTTTCAAGTTGTGAAACAGTTGTGAAACGTAGTTTGCCAAACTACGTAAGTTTGGCAAAGACACCCCTGGCATACAAAGACCCATTCAAGACCCAAAATTGAACCATGCTCCTGCACCCAGGCTCGCTTACAGGGAGGCCTTTTTGGCACACCAAATCAAGAAATTACCACCAACTGGAGCTCGTGCAGCAGGCCAGCGTCGGTGTGTTGTGTGTTCCAGCACCAAAATGAGACCACAGAAACGTAAATTGGTGTTAACATGGTGTGAAGCATGTGCAGTCCCTCTGTGCCATATCGACTGTTTCGCACAGTATCACAGTCTCCAGGACTACTAAATGTGTAATACTTTTGCAAATAAATGTACATAAAGTTAATTTTAGTGTTTATATTGAAAAACAAAAACAAATACTTTGTATATTTCCTGTAAACTATACCATTTTGGTGGGCATACTAGTGACACTAATATGTGAGCGCACAGTGAGTTTATACCAGTTTTATTATAATACAACGCCTAGTGATAATTGGAACAATACTAGCGAAAAATTTTTTGTAAAATGTGCCAAGAATATTGTAAATAATGCCGCGAAAATAAATTCGCGGAAACTCGGGCATCCTGAGCGGCCGTGAGCGACGGCTCCTTGACGCATCACCCTTGAGCGCTCACGCTCTGTGACGTCATCGGCCAACTTGTTGGCTCAATTATGTCATTGGTAAGTACAATAGAATTTTTGTTATTATTTTTCCTGTGCTCTGGGGACACAAATTAACATGTTTAGAAGACAAAAAAAAAATTTAGAATTTATTTTTTCTTGCGCACAGGGGTGTGAATGTCCTCAGGACCCCTTAGCAGCTTAACCCTCAAACCGCGCATATCATATATAAATGATATCAGTGACAAAACCAAAACCACGCACATCATTTATATATGATTTCGTGTCTAGCGCTATAATTTAAACGCCCCGCCTGGGATAGGGGCAGCTATAGTACAGCCATGATCGATAGTTGCCAGATGCCACCTAGAAATAAATCCAGGCCAACATTCTTGGGTGTTACAGCGTCAGTATTGAGCAAGCCACCAAGGCTGGCGCACGCAGCACGAGCTCACAGCACCGCTGTTCAGCTTGTGACCATAGCATCGCCTACAAATACCATAATATAAATGATACTGCTATTATTTAGCAGTGATAGTATTACTGAAGCCCCCTGACTGTAATAAAACTGACCAGGATTCTGATAATAGCAGGATTGTGGTGATATTTAGCGCTGTGCTCCATGGAGGGAGGAGTAATGCTGTGGGAGGGAGGGTTGTGGCGTCGTTTTCTGACTGTGTGTGGTCACCATTTATTGACTGCACTGAACATACCAGCTTAGTAAGTAAGTAAGTAATTATCAAAAGAAGGCACCAAACCGGGAAGGCTATGTAGCACCATCAAATACGCAAAATAATCAGAGGGCGCTAAATATCACCAAGGATGCCAATACGAGAACAAAAACGCATAAGGCGAACGATATCAAAAGTATCCGAGTCACCAAGAATTCTATCGAGGGACAGGTGTCCGCGAGGGGCGGTCGGAACTTCCAGACACACGCTCGTCCTGGAAGTCAGGACATTCAAGAAGGACATGCACGACCGTAAGAGGGACAATGCAACTAGGACAATAAGGAGCAGGGCGGCGCTCCATCAAGTGACCATGGGTTAAGCGAGTATGGCCAATACGCAACCTCGCCAGAGCTGTTTCCCACCGCCGGTTACGGTGGAAGGAGGACGGCCACGAGGAAACACAACATTTAAGAGTACGTAGCTTGTTACCAGTAACAGACAACCAAGAAGCCTGCCAACGGGTAAGGACTGAGGAATGGATAACCGGGTAAAAGTCGAAATACGGAATGCCTTTACGAGAGATGGGACAAGAGCGGACAGCTTCCTTAGCGGCAGCATCCACACGCTCATTTAAAGACACACCAATATGGCTGGGAACCCAACAAAACTCAACCGACTTAAATTTACTGTGAACGAGAAACAGCCAATGCTGGATCTTGACAACTACTGGATGAACCGGATTAAAGGACCCCGAGAGCCATGAGGGCACTACGAGAGTCAACAACAACCACAAAGGAAGACTGACAACGAGAAAGCAGGAGACGAAGAGCATAGAGAATAGCATAAAGTTCCACTTTAAAGATGCTAGTCTCCGGAGGCAAGCGACACATATAAGTGCGATCAGGAAAAACAACAGAGTAGCCAACACCGTCCGCTGACTTAGACCCATCGGTGAAGACAGAAACGGAGCGGGAGTGAGAAGAAAAGTGCTCGAGGAAAAGGCGTTTTAGAACCGTAGGAGGGGTAAAAGCTTTAGTGATACGGGTCAAGGAAGTACAAAACCGCGGAAGAGGGACCCTCCACGGGGGCAAAGAAGGAACAACACGAGGAGAAACATCAGAAATACGAACGGAGAGAGAATCCTGTAGGCGAGATAACCGGACAGAAAGAGGGAGGTGGTGAAGAGGAACAGGAACCGCAGGAGGGGTAAAAGTTAAAGCACGACAGAGGCGAGAGGAAGGATGTTGCAAGGACCGCGCAAGATAGCGAAGACAGTAGCGATCACGGCGGTCCTGGAGAGATAGGAAGCCAGTGTCAACATACAAGCTAAGGATGGGAGTCGAACGAAAGGCACCAGAACTGAGGCGCAACCCAGTATGGTGCAAAGCATCAAGACGGCGAAGAGTAGAAGGAGAAGCAGACGAGTAAGCAGGGCAACCATAATCGAGCTTAGACAGGACGAGAGAGGAATGTAAAGCAAGGAGAGTACGCCTATCTGCCCCCCAAGAAGTATGGGACAAGACCCGAAGAAGGGTAAGGGACTTAGAGCACTCAACACGGAGGTAAGAGATATGGGGAGACCAAGACAAACGAGTGTCAAGGAATAACCCCAAAAGCTTCGCGGAATCTTTGTATTCAAGGGGATGACCATAAAGTGACAAAGAGGGACGAAGAACAACCCGTTTCCGCGTAAAAGTCATGGCACAAGTCTTAGAAGTAGAGAACTTGAAGCCATGACCTGTGGCCCAAGACGACACGGCATCAATTGCAAGTTGAAGCCGGCGTTGAAGGAGAGGCGAATCATCACCCTGACAACAAAGGGTAAGATCATCGACATAGAGAGCGGAGAAGACACCAGAAGGAAGAGAGGAAAGAAGACAATTGAGGGCAACCAGAAAAAGAGTAGTGCTCAGAACACTACCCTGGGGCACACCTTCGTATTGCTGAAAAGAGGGAGAGAGAGCGGTACCAAGGCGCACCCGAAAGGAAAGACGAGAGGGGAAGCTGCGGAGAAAGAGAGGGAGATGACCACGAACGCCAAAAGAATGAAGTTGAGATAGGATATGATAACGCCAAGTGGTGTCGTAAGCCTTTTCTAGGTCAAAAAGGACGGCAACAACGGAGGTCTTCGCAGCAAAAACAGTACGAATATAGACCTCCAAGTTCACCAGGACATTTGTCGTGCTGCGGCACTTGCGGAAACCAAATTGAGAAGGGGAGAGGAGGTGATGGTGTTCCAGGAACCACAGCAGACGAACGTTAACCATACGTTCAAAGAGTTTGCAGACACAACTTGTGAGAGCAATAGGGCGAAAGTCCTTAGGGGAAGTACCCAGAGACCCCGGTTTGCGAACAGGGAGGACAACGGCATCGAGCCAGTCCTCAGGGACTGACGACGACTCCCAGATCCGATTATACAGACTCAATAAATACCGAGACGTGCTCGGAGGGAGATGGCGAAGCATCTCATAATGAATACCATCGGAGCCCGCCGCCGTAGAACCGCAGAGGGCCAGGGCAGAACGAAGTTCAGAGAGAGAGAAGGGATCATTATAGGGAAGTGAAGATGAGTGCAGAAATCTAAAGGACGAGACTCAAGGACAGGTTTACGAAGAAGGAAAGATTGGGGAAGATGAAGACCAGAGCTAACAGAAGAAAAGTGGGAACCCAGTTCGGAAGCGACCTGCAACGGGTCCGCCACAAGAGTATCACGGAGGTGAAGGACCGGTGAAACATCGGGAACGAACTTACCCGCTATCTTGCGGATACGCTTCCAGATCTGGGCCAGAGGGGTCTCGGACGTAATTGTTGAGACATAAGATGCCCAACATTCACGTTTAGCCGTACGGATGGCCCTACGGGCCACCGCACTCGCTTTCCGAAAGAAAAGAAAAGAATCGGTCGTCTGCCTACGGCGGTGCCTCTTCCAGGCTGCACGCTTACAGCGGACAGCCCGAGCACAGTCCGCATTCCACCAGGGAACGCACTTCCGTGGACCCCGAGAGGAAGAGCGAGGAATAGAGCGGAGGGCAGCGTTGAAGACAGTGTCATGAAAAAGGAGGAGAGCGCGAGAGAGAGGCAGAAGGGAGAGGTCAGAGAGAGCAGCACTGAGGGTAAATAGGGTCCAGTCTGCCTTAGCAAACTGCCACCTAGGGAAAGAGAGGGAAGGGCGAAAAGAGAAAAAGGAAACAAGGATGGGGAAATGGTCACTTCCATGGAGGTCATCAAGAACCTGCCACGTGAAATCTAAGTAAAGAGAAGAAGAGCAGAGAGAAAGATCAAGACAAGAAAGGGTGCGAGTCCGAGAGTCCAAATGAGTGGGCTCACCAGAATTCAGAAGAGACAGGGAAGAAGAGAGGAGAAACGGCTCAAGGAGGCGACCCCGGGTATTCGTCAGAACGTCACCCCAAAGAGAATGACGACAATTGAAGTCACCCAGCAGGAGCACAGGCTCCGGCAAGGAGTCTAGGTGGTGTTTCAAATCAGGAAGAGAGAGCGGGACACTCGGGGGGAGATAAATGGAACAAACTGTGTACCATTTCCCCACAAAGATACGAGCAGCAGAACAATGGAGAGGCGAAGGAAAAAGTAAAGGAACAAAGGGAACATCAGCCCGAATCAAGAGAGCAGAAGAATTAGAAGCCCCAGCAATGGCTGGGGGGGGGGAGAGAAAGGAATAGCCACGAAAACGACCAGGACGAGCACCAAGCATTGGCTCCTGGAGACAGACACAAAGGGGCGAAAACCGCGAAATCAGAAGTTGGAGTTCGAGGAAATTGGCGTAATAACCTCGAACGTTCCATTGAAGAATGGACAACGACGAGAAGAGAAAGGACAAAAACAGAGAACAAGGAAGAAACAAAGGCGAAAGAGCAACAGAACACGTTAAAGAATATCAGGGTCGGGATCAGGGTCAGCAAAGTCAGGGTTAGGGGGCATGGGTAAACTGAGCAAAGACGGAGGGAAGGAAACGGGAGAACAGATCAGAAGTGGGCGGGCAAGGTCCGGAGGAAGAGGAGGAGACAACGGAGAAGAGCAGTCAAGGACAGCAGCAGGAAGAGGGGGAGTAGAAAGAGGGAAGCGCACCCCAGCAAGAGCAGCAACCGAAAGGGAAGCAGGGGCCAAAGAAACCTCCATAGCAGGAACAGGGGGCGCAAGCACTGAAACGGGAGGGGAAGGAGCAACAGAGCCAGGAGGAGGAGCTGAGGAAGAAAGCGAAGCCTTCTTACCCGCCGTGGAAGAGGAAGGAGAGGAGCCAGGCTTACGCTTCTGACTTAAAGAGACCGGTGTCCCAGCAACTACGTACCGGGCAACGGATTCCAGTGTCTCAACAGAAGCCGAACGAGAGCACACACGACGGCCGTTAGGAGAGCGATGGACATCCGCCCGCACCGACAGGCGGTGGGGAGAGCCGATAGATGGAGGAAGAGGATGGGAAGGAGGATCAGAGGGGGACGAGGAAGAAGACACAGAAGACACGACAGACCGGGTAAAAGGAAGGGGAACCCCAGACAGAGGACCAGGAGGAGGATCCTTCGGGAGAGAACCCAAAGGAACAGAGGAGGGGGCAGTGGGTGCATCAGGGTCCAAGGCCCGGAAACGGTTGTGAGTCTGAGGAAGGCGGGAAGGACGAGGAGAGGAAGAGCGCAACACGCGAGCATAAGAGATATTTGCATAAGGCGGGAGCCGGCGAACCTGGCGCCTCGCCTCAGAAAAAGATAAAAGCTCCTGGTGCTTCAGGTTGAGGACGGCTGCCTCAAGCTTGTAATGGACACACGCACGGGAGAAGGTAGGATGGGCCTCACTGCAGTTGAGGCAACGAGCCTGGGGAGAAGTGCACTCCGACTTAGAGTGACCTTCGCCACCACACAAAGGACAGAGAGAGACAGTCCCGGAGCAGCGGAGGGCACCATGCCCAAACCTCCAGCACTTGTTGCAGAGCCGAGGAGAAGGAATGTACTCCTGGACAGAGCACCTGGCACCAGCAAGAATGACAGAGGGTGGAAGGGTCCTACCATCAAAGGTAATCTTCACAACCCGGAGGGGTTGACGGCGACTACCACGAGGGGGACGAGTAAACGTGTCCACCTGGAGAATAGAATGGCCCTGGGCAGCGAGGATATGTCGAATATCGTCGTGGCAGTCGCGCAGGTCCCGAACACCGGTCGCAACATGGGGCGGGAGCAAAATAGTGCCAACACTGGCATTCAACTGAGCGTTCTTCGAGACCCGAACGGGGGTCTCGCCAAGGCAGGATAAGGCAGCCAAGCGGGAAGCAGCATCCTGAGAAGGAGCAGCAACGACACGTGTACCGAGACGAGTGGGGTTGAAAGTAATGGAGGCATCCACGGAATCAATGAGATGTCGATGGAGGGAGAAATCGTCAGGAGGCGCAGAATCAAGAGGGAGGAGATCAAAATATTTGGCCCACAAAGCGGGACCAAACAAGGCTTGATAGGTAGCAGAACTGGAAGGAATCGAGCGAGGGCGGCCGTGACGAGGACGGCGGTGAGAACCCCCAGAGAGAGAGGGGTTAAAAGGCCCAGTAGTGACAACTAGAGAAGGAGCCGCGCCAGGGGATCAGGTAGTCACCACTGGGGGCTTGGGGCTCGACCCAACCACAGAGGAGGGAGGGGAGCCAGGGAAAGGAGTCAGTGGCCAAAGGAGGAGCAAGGTCGGGGCCCAATGCAGCGGAGGCTACAGAACCAGGTCTTCCAATACGGACCGACTCGGGGGCTTGGTCGCCCACCCCACGAGCCTGAGAAGGTAAGCCAGAAGCAGCCGAAACAGGGGTTATCATCTTGACAAAAAGAAGAATTCATTCACGAATGTGCCCCCACACCCACCATGGAGCCACAATTAGAGGCAGGACACCCAACAAGAAGCTATCGCCGATCTTGTCGGGGCCTCCTAGGGGTGCATCGTGAGTATACGCCCCACAAACGCCACCTTAAGAAACCGACAGTCCGTCGAGATCGGGTTCAGTGACGAAAGGGGGATTGACAATAAAAGGTTCCCCTCGCTCTCGACGTCGGGTACTACTGTTCTACGGGTGCAAGAGTATGCCTCCTCAAGCACCCGGGCGTCAAAATAGAAGAAGTCCAAGGGAAGAACCAGAACGAGCAAAAGGTCGGCAGGAAACGGCAAGCAGATAGGAGAAGAGGGGGGGAGAAAAACGAAACAGAAGGAAAAGGAAAAGATGCCCAGCAGAATTGGAGAGGACGGCAGCAGGAACACAAGGCTAGAAAAGGACAGAGGACTGTCCCAAGGAGCATCATACTCCGGCAGCCGCCCACGAAGCCCCCACACGGCGACAACGAGCTGAGCGGGGAGGGGGGCCATACCAGCTTAGTGGTTCGCCATGGTGAACACAAATGTAGATACTTATATATAACGTGTGTATAGTGTGAGATAACAGCTAGAGGAGTAGGTTGGGAGCCGCCATTTTGGTGAGGGAGGAGCGTCGTCTGCACGACTTGGCATGTTGTTTACTGATGGCCACTATGGTCTTTGGGCACCATACCAGCTTATTTGTTCAGGTATGGTGAATAAAACAGGTAGATACTTATATATAATGTGTGTATATAGCGTAATAACACCACAAACAATATTGTTGGAGGATAAATATTAGCGAGTCTGGCCTTGAGGGCGGCCGCCGATCAGCTGACTGTGTGAGTAGCTACGTCTTATGGCCTTTATTCACCATACAAGCTTAGATGTACAGTTATGGTGAACAAAACATGTAAATACGTATATATAACGTCTGTGTATAGTGAATAAATACAGAAAGAGTATTGTGGGAGGTAAATGAGGGTGAGTGAGGTGGTGTTGAGGGAGGGAGTGGCAGTGAGTGGCTCGCTGGTGTTTGGCGGTCACTCCTCGTTGCTTTTTGACTCACAAGACCAACTTAGTAGTTCGTTATGGTGTACAAAACATGCAGATACTTATATATAACCTGTGTATATAGTGTAACAACAGCAAAACTATTTGTTTATTGTTTTATGAACATAATAATTGAATCACTAATATGCACACCATAATTTTGAGTACAGCGATGGTTCACATATTTTATAATATAAATATACCACAATTCACTGTATGGAATAATATTACTGCAAAAAAACTAAGAAAAAATCAATCAGAGACATTGAAATAATTAGGTAATAATATATTTGTGGCAACTGCCATCTGACAGCTCGGGCGGAGTAGACCTCGTCTGGCGAAGGCTCTGCCAACGCCCCTTTTTTGCCACACTTCCTCACCCTATTGCGGCTAAAATATGCCACCTACGATTTTTTTGTTATTTTTTCCGTGATCAGGGAACAAAAATGAACACTTCTATAAGACGAAAGAATTTTTTGGATTTTTTTGTTTGTTTGTTGCGCCTGTGGGTGTGAATTCCATTTGGGCCCCTAGCGGTTTGAGGCTTAAGGGTTAAAGAGGAAAAAGTTACGAAAGAAAATCCTTAAAATATAGAATGGCACTTTGTTGCATCACATGGAAGGGTAGAGAGACTTAGATGCCAAGTTCACTCGGGGCAAGCACGATACATAAGCCTCCAGAACAAAATCTCATTTTAGCAGGGAAATACAGTACAGAGTGTATACAGACTGTACACACAGTTCTAATAGTTAATAATGGTGTGATAAAAAATACATAACACAAATGCAGGCGATGAGTCACAATAAAGTGGCTGAAATATATTAACCAGACCACACACTAGGAAATGAAGGGACGACGACGTTTCGGTTCGTCCTGGACCATTCTCAAGTCGATTGAGAATGGTCCAGGATGGAACAAAACGTCGTCGTCCCTTCATTTTCTAGTGAGTGGTCTGATTTACATCACACAAAGTACAAAATGTACATGTCTAGATATTAAATCAGCCAATCATATTATATAATGTATTTATTTAGAGAAAAAGATAAACTTACTGGCAGCTCCTATTACACTCCGTGCAGCATTTCCTCCAAGGAAATAATTTAAGCCGTCATCTTTGTTTCGCAGATTTGTTGATACACACGTCACTGCTGCAAATGTTGCCCCTGCAGCCGCAAGAGGGAAAGTCACCTGAATGTATTTAGTTAGTGTGGGCACATAACCTTGAGGTTTTGTGACCATTAGCACATCGTAAGTCGATAATACCAACCCTGCAATACAAATGTTATTATTAATATTCTATTGTACTATAATACAAAAAATAATGCAACACCTTTTCAACATATTTTTAAATGTATTTACAACAGTAATTTATTAATTATTATTCATTCATGTAGGCATAATAAAAAAACAGCGTTGAATGTAATGAAACGCCATTTTCTGGGTGAATCCCGGAGGCTCCCCGGAGCTATCCCAGGCTGATATGCTAATGTCAGACTTTGGCATCAGTCATGTGTATGGAGTTCTTAGGCCTACCGGGGACCACGGCCAGAACCGGGCCCCCTCAGAGAGGCAAGAGGAGCAATGGCCTATAGAAGCCCCCGTGTGGTTGGAAGCATTCTATGTCTGCCATCGACCGGAACAGGCACCCAGAAAGGTAAGCGCCTCAAAACAAACCCCTATTCTGGTTAAAATTGCTACCAAAAGCCGAACTAGTAGATAGAACTCCCCAACCGAAAACAAGCAAACTAGTGTGACGTCACACACCACCGCGCCGCTGTCTGCGCAGCTCCCCCCTCCCCGGGAGTTGGAAGGGGGAGCCCAAGACCCCCATGCCGGCTACCCACACCTCAGTTCTTGAGGCTGGATGTCAAAAACGCGAAAACCGCCGACCGGAGGGAGGGAGGGAGGGAGGGAGGGAGGGATGCCGGGGAGCCTCTGGGACTCACCCAGAAAATGGCGTTTCATTACATTCAACGCTGGTTTTCTGGGGGGAGCCCCGTCGGCTCCCCGGAGCTAACTACCCACAGACGGAAAAAGAGGGACTTACCCGGGAGGCGGTTGTCGCTCACTCCTCAACTCGAAGCTGAGACAACTGTCTACAACCGCCGACCCAAAGCAACACCGGCCCGACGGGGCCCAGGTACATTCACAAGGTAACGAGCAGCCAGGACCCTGTTCGATCGCCAAAATCCCCGCACCGGAATATCAGACCAAGACATATTCCCAAAGACGGCGGCAAGAGCCGCGAACTTACGAACATCATGGGCACGGGAATAGACCGCAGGCTGGCTGGACTTAATAACCTTGCGGACGACCTGGGAGACCCGAACCCGCGAACAGGTTAGAAGGGAAACCGGATCAACCCACAGCACGTCCCCGGACACAGAAGCCGTGGCGCGCAAATAACGGCGAAGCGCCGCAACCGGACACAATACATGATGCACCCCTGGCCTGACCAACCAAGCATCAACCACCCATGAACCCCTCCAGAATGCAGCAGTCTCATTCTTCGCCAGAAAAGAAGGAGACGGCTGCAAACGAACAAAATTATCACCACGTCCAAAAGGGCAGAAACCCCTGCGCCGAAAGAGAGCATGAAGCTCCCCTACCCGACCCCCAGAGGCCAAAGCCAACAAGAAAAGTGCCTTGGAAAAACAATCCTGGACCGAAGGGGTCACAACGAAATGAGGAGACGAAAGGAAAGCGAGCACTCTGTCCAAAGACCAGGATGGCTCAGGCGACGCATGAGCAGGCCGGAGGTGAAACAACGCACAAGACAGCTTGCGGAATGGCGCAGACGTAACATCGATACCGAAAGCAAGCTGAAGCGGCTCCGCCAGCGCCGCACGATATGAGGCGACAGTGTTAGGCATAAGATGACGGTCCTGAAACAACCACGAGAGGAAGGACAAGACCACCCGAACAGACAAGGAACTAACACGACGAAGACGCAAAAAGAAATGGAAGGACCACCAGGAAACTTCATACTGCCGCCGAGAAGAAGCCCTCAGGTGGGACACCAACAAGGAGGCCACCTGATCACCATAGAGATGATGAAATACTCGAGTCAAAAAAACCATAAGACTCGAGAAGATCGAACCAGCCACGTGACGTACTGGCCCGATCTGCTGAAAGAGGCGGAGCCGCGGGAAAACCCTCGGGTTCGGACACCGAGCAACCAGCACCTGAAACCAAGGCTGGGCCGGCCACCAAGGGGCCAGAAGGACAACTCTCCCCTGGTAAGTCTCTAAGCGAGTCAGGACCTGGAGCAACAGCCGAACCGGGGGAAAGAGGTACAGGAACCCCCACCTCGACCAGTCTAGCCGAAAGGCATCGACCCCGACGGCCTCGCGATCGGGGAAGGGCGCCGCATAAACTAAATAAAATGACAGAACCCCCCACCAGGCAAAAACAAAGAGAAAAACAAAACCCCGCAAGAGGACAGCGAACCCCAAGGAACAGAGCCGGCCACGATGTCGGGAATACAAGCTGACCAGCACCCTGCGCCCCTACCAGTACAAACTGCCTCTTACCTGCCGGTAACAAGGGAGAACAGAACACCCAAGAGCCCAACAGGCGGCCGAAAAACCGAAAGTAAAACGGACCAGCAGAGGCAGACCCCGAGGAGCCTGTGGAAGGTGGCCCCAAGCCCCAAGGGCAGTACTTACAGGGCACCTAGGGAAGGCAGCCCAAGGCGCATGCAGCCCGAGTACTGAAGATAACTCCTGGCTCTCGCACCCACAAAACCAACACCACACGCAAAGCACAGTGCAGTAGCGACACCGGAGCCAGAGCACACGACCATCGCCTATAGCATCAGCCTCAAGAACTGAGGTGTGGTTAGCCGGCGTGGGGGTCTGGGGCTCCCCCTTCCCCCTCCCGGGGAAGGGGGAGCTGCGCAGACAGCGGCGCGGCGGTGTGTGACGTCACACTAGTTTGTTTGTTTTCGGTTGGGGGAGTTCTATCTACTAGTTCGGCTTTTGGTAGCAATTTTAACCAGAATAGGGGTTTGTTTTGAGGCGCTTACCTTTCTGGGTGCCTGTTCCGGTCGATGGCAGACATAGAATGCTTCCAACCACACGGGGGCTTCTATAGGCCATTGCTCCCCTTGCCTCTCTGAGGGGGCCCGGTTCTGGCCGTGGTCCCCGGTAGGCCTATGAACTCCATACACATGACTGATGCCAAAGTCTGACATTAGCATATCAGCCTGGGATAGCTCCGGGGAGCCGACGGGGCTCCCCCCAGAAAACATATAATAAAGTTACCAGACATCAGCCACTCCCTGTAAAAAACCAGCATTAAATGTAATGAAACGCCACTTTCTGGGTGAGTCCACGAGGCTCCCTGAAGCTCTTACACTAATTCAATGCCATACTACTAGGTATCATCAGTCATGGAGTTCTTATTGGCCTACTGGGGACAATGAGCCAGAACCTGGTCTCCTCAGAGAGGCACAGGGAGCAGTGGCACATCAATGCCATACTACTAGGTGTCATCAGTCATGGAGTTCTTATTGGCCTACAAACAACTCATGCTCCCTCCCTCCCATCGTCACTGGTTCAAGGCCAGGCACACCAACATTCCTCCTTCAAGGATCCTGTTTGTGGTATTATTACCCTATGTACACACATTATATATAAGTATCTACATGTTTTGCTTACCATAACTGTTCAACTAAGGTGGTATAGTGCCCAAAGAGCATAGTAGCCACCCTTACCCAGCATGATAAGTCATGCAGATGCTGCTACCTCCCTCACCAAAATGGCTTCTCTGAACACTCCTTTTGCTGTCATTACACTATGTAAACACGTTATATATATAAGTACTGTATCTACATTTGTGTTCACCATAAGGAATCACTAAGTTGGTATGCTGAGTCAGACAGCAGCAAGAAGTGACCACCACACACCAGCTAGCCCACTCCCTTCCTACCTCACCTCATCTGACTCACCAACCTTCTCTTCCCACCATACTGTTTTTTTGCTTTTATTCACTATATACAGACGTTATATATAAGTATCTGTATGTTTTGTTCACCATAGCGAACGACTACGCTGGTATAGTGAGTCCAGACAGTAAAAGATGGTCACACATAGTCAGTACGACAACTACTTACCAACTGGGTGCCAAGTCATGTGGGAATAATAGGAAATGACATTGCAGACAAAGCTGCAAAACTTGCAACTAAGAGAAGAAATGTAGGCATTTACATACCACAGAGTCTATCACAGATTAAGAAAGTAATTAGAAACAGAGCAAGGCAAAAGATGTACAGTGACCACAACACAGCAGTTGCAACATGAGGATCTGCGGGTTGGTACAAGAATTCAACCAACTACGAAATACTTAAGTTTGATGAAAGGGAGCAGTAGAGCAACAGAAGTACACTTACATCACATCAGGCTTGGATACCCATAGGAAATAGGCTAACAGGTTCCGGAAGATGAGAGGAAATGTCAGCACTGTGGAGAAATGCCAGACAGACCACTGGAACATTATCTAGCATAGTGCACAGTTACAAACCCATTAAGATTTCAACTTAGATTCAACAGAGCAGAAGAAGTTGTTAAACACATATGGCAAAATCTTACTGAAGCGACCATACTTGTCATAAATACTCATACTCCGCTCAAGTAAAACAGAAACAAGTAACACTTTGTGGGCCAGCCAGAGGCTTAGGGCCCGCGCAGGAATATCCCTGCAAAAAAAAAAAAAAAAAGCACGACAAGCCAAGTCGTGCTGACTATTCGCCCCAGCCCTTTGCCAACATCCTGCTGAAGGGCAGGGGCGAACAAACACGCACTGAGGTGCTTGAAGTCACCCCCAGGTAAACCTGGACTACCATCAACGCCTCATGCCACTCAAGTTTTCAGGTACAACAGAAAGTACTCAGAGCATACAAAGACAACACAGGGGAGTCCGCTAGCCAGGACGACTCCAGAACCTCATAATGAACCAAGTAGGGAGACGAAGTCCCAAACCTGAATGAAGATGGGTCCATTATAGAGGCATAATACAGGTCGCGCTGGAGGTAAGCTGCAATGGCCGCCCACACCTCATGAGGCAAGATGTGGGAAGCCGAAAACTTCCGGAAAGACGGAACCAACGGACCCGAAGGGACACGGAAGTGAACCCAGGGAGGGGCAGACACCAAATCCAACTCATACACAGAGGGGGATACGAAAACCACACTTCTTGCATCAGTAAGCCCCGTTCGGAGGGTAGAAAAAGGCGGGGTCCAATGGGGGGCCCAAGGCCCCCCGCAAGTCAGCCCCTCCTCAACCCCGGGAACCTTCACACCAGGACCAGGGGCAGACTCGTCCTCCAAAGCCCCGGCCTCAATAGAAAAAGCTGGGACAGCCGCTAAGGGAAGCCCAGGCAGGGTACTGCGAACCGGTGCCCAAGTCTACCAATCAAACCTCAAAAAGCTGAACCCCCGGGACATGTCCACTCACGAGGGGCCTAGCAGGGAATACCACCCAGAAACACAGATATGTATATAATCTTAAGTATAGATAGGGGCAACAAACCAAGGACAGACCCATCTCACACCAGGCAGGAAAACAAAAACAAAAGAAACCCCTCCACAAAAGGACAATGTACCAAGGCGGAATAGAGCCGGCCGCTATAATTGGTGATAACAACAGTAGTGCAGTACCCCTCGCCCCTATCAGTGCAAACTACCCCTTACCCTAAGGTAAACAAGGGAGGAGGAAACCCCCCAGCACCCAGCACACTCAGGGCGGTCAATTACCGAGCAGCAAAAGACCAAACAGAGATAGACCCCAAGGTGACTTGTGGAAGATGGTCCCAAGCCCCAAGGGCAGTACTTACAGGGGCACTTAGGTAAGGCAACCCTAAGCACATGCAGCCCAAGCACCTGTGAAATTACTCCCAGCTCACACACCACCTTGAAGATAGCACTACCCACAAGGCATAGCACTGAACACAATAATCAAGAGCTAGAGTCACACAACCAAGCCTCACACACACATCAGATGAGAACTGAAGGTGTGGGTAGCCGGCGTGACGGGTCTGGGGCTCCCTCTTAGCCCTCCCGGGGAGGCGGGAGCTGCGCAGACGGTGGCGCAGCACATGGTGACGTCATGCTCATTTGCTCGTTTTTATTTCGGGAGTTCTGTCCACTCGTTTGACTTTCAGTAAAAGTCTCAACTAGAATGGGGGTTTGTTTTGGGATGCTTACCTTTCTGGGTGCCTGATCCAGTCGATGGTAGACATAGAATGCTCCAAATCACTTGTGCAGTTCTATAGGCCATTGCTCCTCATGCCTCTCTGTGGGGGCCAGGACCCAGATTTACGAAGCAGTTACGCAAGTACTTACGAACGTATACATCTTTCCTCAATCTTTGACGGCTTTGGTTACATTTATTAAACAGTTTACAAGTATGAAAACTTCCCAATCATCTGTTGTTATTGTTATAAACAACCTCCAGGTGCTTCGGAGCTCATTAACTGTTTAAAAGTTGTAAACAAAGCTTCCAAAGATTAAGAAAAGGTGTACAGGTTCATAAGTGCGTGCGTAACTGCTTCGTGAATCTGGCCCCAGGTTCTGGCTCGTGGTCCCCGGTAGGCCTAAGAACTTCGTTCAGACTGACTGATGCCAAAGTCTAATACTGTACAGTGGTACCTAGGATTATGAGCATTCCTGGTTACAAGTTTCTCAGGTTACAAGCAGGATTTGCTTGGAAAATTTACATCGGGATACGAGCATTTTGATACACTTACGGGCTGACCTAGCGTGTGGTGGCACAGCGAGCGCCCCTCAGTTTACCAGTGCCTCGCGCCCAGTGACAATCCCGCTTGAATTCTTCACAAGGATTTACAATGTTTTGTAGGATATTTGGCCATTTGAGCATAAAAGTTGTTATTATATATCTCGCAATGGGTCCCAAGAAAGCCAGTGGTAAGGTTCAAGGCGAGAAATCGCAAGTGAAGATGACAATAGAGGAAAAGCAAATCGTTCGGAAGCATGAAAATGGTGCACGTATTGTTGAACTTCGCAGGCAGTACAACAAATCCACGTCAACGATATGCACTATACTTGCCAAGAAAAAGGACATTATGAGTGCTAAAGTGGCAAAAGGAGTATCAGCAATCATGAAACAAAGACCACAAATACTTGAGGAAGTGGAAAAGTTGTTATTAATTTGGATACACAACAAGAAGTTAGCAGGTGATAGTGTTTCAGAGGCCATCATTTGTGAGAAAGCCAGGGTATTGCATGAAGACCTTGTAAAGAAAACGCCTGGAACGAGTGAAGATACGAAAGACTAAGGCAAGCAGGGGATGGTTTGAGAAATTTAGAAAAAGAAGTAGTATTCATAGTGTTGTGAGGCATGGGGAGGCTGCCAGCTCAGACAAACCAGCGGTTGAAAGATTTATTGAAGAATTTAAAGAATTTGCAGAGGGTGAGGAATACCTACCACAACAGGTGTTTAATTGTGATGAAACAGGACTGTTCTAGAAAAGACTGCCTAAGAGGACATACATTACCAAGGAGAAAAAATCATTGCCCGGACACAAGCCCATGAAAGATAGGTTTACGATTGTGCTGTGTTCAAATGCAAGTGGCGATTTCAAAATTAAACCCTTGCTCGTGTATCATTCTGAAAATCCAAGGGTTTTCAAACCGTATAAAGTGCAGAAAAACCAAATGTGTGTGAAGTGGAGGGCTAATAATAAGGCATGGGTGACTAGGATTTTTTTCCGGAGTGGGTGAATGAAGTGGTATGCCCTGCCATAGAAAAATATCTGCAGGAGAAACATTTGCCACTCAAGGCCCTGCTTCTCCTCGACAATGCTCCTGCTCATCCTCCAGGCTTGGAAGATGAATTGTTGCACAGACAATAATTTTCTCACAGTAAAGTTCCTTCCTCCTAACATCACTCCTCTAATTCAGCCTATGGACCAGAAAATCATAGCGAATTTTAAGAAACTTTATGAAAGGGCACTTTTCCGGAAATGTTTTGAAGTAACTGAAGCCACAAACCTCACCCTCAAAGAGTTCTGGAAACACCATTTTAACATTTGTAGTTCTTTAAAACTCGTTGACAAAGCCTTGCAAGAAGTGACTCAAAGAACCCTGATCTCTGGCTGGAGAAAATTGTGGCCTGAATGTGTGACAGAACTAGACTTTGAGGGGGTTTGAGCCTGTAAATGATGCGCCTATTGTTGAGGAAATTGTTACTCTGGGCCGGCAAATGGGCATGGACTTGGATGGCGATGATGTAGGGGAGTTGGTGGAAGAACACAACGAAGAACTGACCACCGAAGAACTCCAAGCCCTTCAAAAGGAACAGCAAGAAGACCCAGCTGAGGATGTTTCTCCAGTGGAGGAGGATGAGGCAGTACAGAATGTCCCCTCTGCAACCATTAAGAAGTGGTGTCAGATGTGGGAAGAGATGCAAACTTTTATTGAGAAGACTCACCCAGAGAAAGCTGTAGTAGGCCGTTGCATTAATCTTTTCAATGACAATGTGATGTCTCACTACAGAGACATCTTGTAAAGAAGGGAAAAACAATCTTCCATGGATATATTTGTTGTGAGAACATCGAGCAGTGAGCCACAACCAGGACCTAGTGGTATGCAGGGGAAAACGTGCCAAAGAATGCACCCCAGAGAGGTCCTCACTGCCTGATGTTATAATGGAAGGGGACTCCCCTTCCAAACAGTAACTCCTCTCCTCCTCCCCCCTCCTCACCATCTTCCATACACCAACAGCAGTCATCAGCAATGGTAAGTAATAACTTGAACATAGTTATGTAGTGTAGATTTTGATGAATTAGGTATAAAATTTAGTTTGAAGTGAGGTTTTTTGGCTAGTCAGGAACGGATTAATTCATTTCCCATTATTTTTCATGGGGAAATTAGCTTCAGTTACGAGCTTAAACTCTTAAACCGAGGTACCCCTGTACGTGTGTTTCCGCCTACAGTTTAGACCTATTGTCTTGTGTATGACCCTCTGTCCTGCGTGACAGCGAATACCAGCATTATCCTCATTTTAATAAGACAATCAAAATCCTCAGATTAGGCAAAATTGTAATTAATTTTTTCAATAAAGATGTCAATAATAATAATAAGAGATATCCTCCAAATATCAGTCTTTGCAAACTGTACTAATTATACAATCTAGATGCCACATTTACCTTGAAAGTCTTTTAGCAATAATAGAATTTTGATTCATTAGTGTAGAGTACATAACTAGATAGGTAGGTTATCTTGAGATAATTTCGGGGCTTAGCGTCACTGCGGCCCAGTCCTCGACCAGGCCTCTTTTTTTTTGCTACACCCCCCCCCCCCCAGGAAGCAGCCCATAGCAGCTGTCTAACTCCCAGGTACCTATTTACTGCTAGGTAACAGGAGCATCAGGGAGAAAGAAACATTTTGCCATTTATTTTCGCCTTCACCAGGGATCGAACCTGGAACCTCAGGACTATGAATCCGAAGCGCTGTATACCCAGGTGTTAGGCGCCCTGAAATAAATAAGTGCCTAATAGAATGAAATAAGGCGTCCTTGGGGCTGCTTGTCACACGAGGTTCCTCATTATAGCCTTGGTTTGCAATAAGCAGCCTGAGAGCAGCAGTACACCAAGAACTTCAACAAAATCTTTTAGATCTGAGAGAAAGTGAAACCGACACCAGTAATTCCATCAATCATCATACTATCATGCAAGAGGAACCACACATCTATAGTTTATCCAAAAAAATCAGCAGACTTCTAGATGTTACTCAGTTACAAGTATCTCTGGGAAGTCTCATTATCTGCTGATGTAGACCTGACCAAACGTAAACTGTGTAAAAAAAAATATTCGCAAACCCTCAGTCACTACGTGATGGCATGCCAAAAGATATGCGAATTCAGAGACAATTCTATAACAAATGTTCCAACGATGTGTAAATATTTAATTCAAAATGATCTGCTACCAGAAATCCTGGCCAATTATTCCCAGTTTGCTAACTGTAGGTAGTAACTGTACCCTATCCACCGCTGCCCACTGGATCGGGGACGGTGTGCAGGACAAACATGTAAATTGTGACACTAGCTCTCCACATGTCAGTTGCTTAACTTAAAAACTGTACTTGTGGTCGATCTCGAGCCCACTGATGATGTGCATTGAATTTTGTAACTAGCTCATCAAGATTGTAACTTGCTTAGCTAAATGAATTGTGGGGTTCCCTGAGCCCATTATGTGCCTCTGTAACCCTTTCCACTACCGACCATAAGATAGGTATAGGGTGCATAATACATGAACTGAACTATACTAAACACCTAGACTTTGTAGACTACCATCATTTCAATAGGAAGACATTAGGTCACAACTTACCAAGACATCCACTATACCGCGCCACAACAGATACCTTCTCGAAGCAATCTTTGCCATCGGGTTGGTCGGCGTACCCCATTATTTTACTGAAAAGATATTACGGGAGGTTTACGCACCGTCCCAGCTGACTCCACCACAACAATGTTGACAGTCAACACATGAAGTTCTCCGGGCCGCTCGGTTCGGCCCGTACGTATTTTATATATCAATTAAATGTTAACTATACAATATCTTGTCGAGCACTCAGTATAATTAAAAAACAGTTGGAATGTATACTTTATTTTGAACAGCTAAAGGCAAGGTAGCGATAAAAAGTGAATACTACAAATTATATATGACCTAAGAAATTATTGTGTTTCTTGTCCGAAGCACATATCAAAAGCCGGTGCACCCTTTTTCTGTGGTTGGGAGAAAACGCGCACAGAGTGGGGGACTTGTTTATTTTAATAATAATAATAACTAATATAATGATAATAAAAAATAAAAAAATAAAATGTTTATTTTGGTAAGGTACATACATACAAGAAATTTTTACAAAGATTGGTTGACTTATAGGTAGAGCTAGTACATACAATGCCTAAAGCCACTATTACGCAAAGCGTTTCGGGCATGAAAAACTTAAATGACAAGCTTAATACTAATTGAGCATAAAGAGTAGAATGAAAACAAGAAATGAAAACATAGCTGAAAAAGCAGCACAAATACAATTATGTCGACAAACAGCGCTCTTTAAAAAAAACAGACATTGGTTGACAATAGAAGGGTAAGGTAGGTTACAGGGAATTTATTAGGTATAGCTTCGCTTTTATCTTAAACTGGTTGAGAGAGGTACAGTCTTTAACATGGTTGGGAAGGTCATTCCACATTCTGGGCTCCTTGATTTGTAGATATTAAAGCTCTGGTTGATTACATTGACAACTTGATTGGTTCAATAATTATAATGAATTAGAATGAATAATAAATAATGAGTGACTATAATGAATAACAATAAAGTATTAAAGAATAATTATAATATATAATCATTATAATGATAAAGTATTAAATCAATTACAATTTATTTTGGCCCGACATCACTCGGTACCCCTACTCAAATCTCTGAATATGTTAGATATTAAGTCACTGCACATTCTCTCATATGTATTATACATATATAAAACGCTGAACTGTAATGCCAATCCTGACCTCAAAAGCTTCATTGAAGGTTGTAACAGAACCCATGAGCACCATACCAGAAATAAATACAGTTTTGATATTCCTAGAGTACGACTTAATCAAACTAGTAATGCTCTACAAATCACGGGACCCAGAATGTGGAATGACCTTCCCAATCACGTTAAACACTGTACCTCTCTCAACCGCACGGCCAATGGTGCTGGACTGAGGTCCTCGTGCGAGGTTCCTTCGTGCCTGAGGTGGATCTCGTCCGGCACCCGTCTGTTGAGCAGGGGGGGGGGGGGTTCGCTCATGTTGTCCAAGTGAGAGCTAACGCTTTGGCCACGCCGTCAAGGGCCGCTAGGGGTCGCCCAGGTGTCAGTGACATGTGTGATACATGCAGGAAACCTGGCACCCTTGGGCACATCTCACAAGCATGCCCAAGGACGCATGGAGCACGGGTGGTACGTCATGACGATATCACCCGGTTCGTAGCTGGTCGTTTGAGACAGCGAGGGTATGAGGTGGTGAGGGTGGTGCGGATACCCGATGGTGGGACCTTTTGCATGCCAGACATCATTGCTTGCAAAAGTAACGAGGCCATAATTCTTAACACCCAGGTCTCGGCTGACGGCTTTCCACTCTCCCAGCCACACCAGAGCAAATGTGACCGGTATGACACCCCCGAGATCCCTCAGTGGGTCAGGGATTACACCGGTGCTAATGCGGTCTCTGCCTCCTCAATTACCTTGAATTGGAGAGGCGGGTTCAGCATTGAGAGTGCCCGTGTTCTTAAGAGGTTGGGCTTGACCAACGGAGATTGGGAGATCTGCTCCGTAAAAGCCCTAACCTGGACGTACTCGATTTATCGTATGTGGTCCAAGAGCACGGGAAGGGGTTGATAATGATCACCCCTGGACATGGGCATGGGTGGACTTCCCTTGTGCCCCGACATCCAGAAGTGACTAGGGTGAGTGAACTCCGGCTAAGTTTACCGGACGTCATCTTGGGGTACCACTTCCCCAGTGGCTGATTTTGGAGATGGTGGGTGGCTTGACTGAACCCGTGAGAGGATAAGCTACGACTGGAGAGACATGCGTCCATGTTCTCTGCCTCTCCGGGGACTTGACTTGTTTCAAGCCAGGCATGTCCTCCCCGTGATATATCTTTTCCATGCACGTTTTATTTTATTTTATTTATTTATATACAAGAAGGTACATTGGGTTAGAGAGAATACATAGCATATTATTTACAATCTTGTAAAGCCACTAGTACGCGCAGCATTTCGGGCAGGTCCTTAATCTAACAGATAATTTTAAGTAGGTAAATTCTAGCAGAATTAATAAAATGATAACAGATACATTGCAAGAAAAAAAATGAGATGAGAGAGAATAGTAAGTATATTAAAGCACATTGGTATATTAAAGCTCTGGTTGATTACATTGACAACTTGATTGGTAATTTAAACAAGATTAACAGACACCGTACAGCAGATTGATAGCACATATAAGAAGACAGCAATGATCACAATAGTAAAGATGTTCGGATTGGGTACATAAGATAGGGAGATTGGGTAGCAATAGATACAGTGCAATTTATACCTTTTACTAGTCATTTTCTGGACTTTATTAACTGAGTGCTTTAATATTTCTTTAGGTCTTATTAATTATACGATCATAATTAAATTACTTACAGTTAATAATCTTTAGCTTAAATTTGCCTATGTTTACTATTCAACTTTTTCTTTGATTTCATTTATTACCTAGGTTGCCTAGCCTCGCCATACTCCCTTACTCCATTGTACCCCTGGCTTTGCCTGTATCTCAATAATGCAAATTATTACTTACAGTGTACCTGAGAATACCTGTAAGCCCCTTGTAGCTACCTCATTTTTCTTTTGTTGTTCATTTTATGTTTGTTTTGTATAGTCTTGTTTATATATTTTTCCCCCTTTTATAGCATAATTCTATTTTGTAATTTGCCTTTCTTGCCTTGTTTTCCTGCAACCAGCCTTTTTATGCAGACAAGTATAGACCCAGAACTAAACCTCTTATCCACTTTCTATGACAATCATCACTTTAATGATCTAAATTGCAGATATTTTACAGCACATGATGTAAACAATGTATTAACACATAATCACAATATCTCTGTAATCAACTTGAACGTTAGATCCCTAGGTAAACACTTCGATGATGTTAGTGCCTTGATTGAAACTATTGACAACAAATTCTCTTTTATTATACTTAATGAAACGTGGTTGAAAGAGGTTACTACTCAACTCTTTAACATGCCTAACTACTCGGCAATTCACAACTGTCGTAAATTTCAGAGAGGTGGTGGTACTGCTCTTTACTACCACCAAGAACTAACATGCTTAAAAGTAATTAGAACTAGAGACTGTTGTGGGGAGTATATCTTCGCCAGTTTCAGAGTCAAGGGTGCCGAGTCTGTCCTGTCTGAGGGTGCAGTCTATAGAATTCCTGACACTGATGTGTCCGAATTCAACTCAAACCTTAGAAATCTAATACTCGATAGCAGACTGAACAAAAACCATCTAAATATCGCAGGGGGCTTTAACATTGACCTCTGCGAGCCTGAACACTCTACTGCTGTTAGCTTCCTCAACTGTATGAATTCCTGCTTCCTCATACCCTTATTCACTAGACCTACTAGAATCACTGATAGTACTGCCACGACTCTAGATCACATCTGGACCACCATAACCTCTCCGCTTACTTCAGGTATAATCACTGATAGCACTACAGACCATTACCTCACATTTCTCTTAACTAACATTAGCAAACCACCTCTAGAGTCAAGGGAGTTAAGTTTTAGGCTGCACAATGAAACTGCTATAGACAATTTTATAACTGCTGCTGATAATGTCAACTGGGAGTCCGAGTTAGGTAACATAGGGGACATCAACCTAGCAGTGCAATCTTTTCTTCAAAAAACTCTTAGCTTTTATAACACCCACTGTCCTATGCTTACAAAACAAGTCAAAACCAAAAGGCTTAACAATCCCTGGCTTACAAAGGGAATACTTAAATCCATTAATAAAAAACATGACCTTGAGAAGAAGTATAGGTTAGGAATTGTCTCCAAAGAATTACTCGTTATTGCTATCTAAGATAATTAGACGAGCCAAAACTAAATACTACGTAGATAAATTTACCCAAATAAAGAGCAACATTAAAAAAACTTGGAGCACAATTTCACAAATATTGGGATCAAAGAAGATTTTAAATAACAAACCAACACTCCTGTCCAATAACGATGGTCAGCTTTCAGCCTCTGATTCTGCTATTGAGTTCAATAGGTTCTTCTCTTCCACTGGGTCATCCCTTGCAAATGATATTCCATCTTCCAGTACTGACGTTAAGGACTATCTTACAGGTAACTATCCACAGTCTCTGTACCTAAAGCCTATTAATTCCACTGACGTCAATGAGATAATCCTTTCCCTTAAAACCAAGTCTAGTGCCCTTGAGGAGATACCAACTTTAATTTACAAAAAAGCCTCCAGAACTTTAGCCCCTGCTATTGCATTGCTCTTCAACAAGCCACTTGAACTCCAAACCTTTCCAGATATCCTAAAAAAAAAGCAAGAGTAACCCCTGTACACAAATATGGTGATCTCACAGATGTTAACAACTACAGACCTATATCAATCCTGCCTAACTTGTCAAAGTTCTTGAAAACTAATCTACAAACAGCTTTACTTTTATCTAACCAAACACAATATACTTAGCTCTTGCCAATATGGCTTCAGACCCAAAAAAAGCACTAACGATGCACTTATTAGTATGATTAACTTGATTCATGCAGCTCTTGATAAAAATGAGTTCCCTGTTGGGTTATTTGTGGACCTGCGTAAGGCTTTTGACACTGTCAACCACCAAAACGTTCTTCTTAAATTACATCAATATGGAGTCAGAGGACACTCCCTGCAATACCTCAAATCTTACCTTACTGACAGGCTCCAGTATGCTTCTGTGAATAATTCAATTTCTCCCACACTACCCATCAACATTGGTGTTCCTCAGGGCAGCATACTTGGCCTTCTCTTTCTCATCTACTTTAATGACCTTCCAAATGCCTCCCAACACCTCAAACCAATTCTATTTGCTGACGACACAACCTTCATTTACTCTAGTCCTGATCCCCTTGCTCTAAATGCCACAGTAAATACTGAGCTAAATAAAGTCCATCTTTGGTTAACTGCCAACAAACTCACCCTTAACATTGACAGAACTTTCTATATTCTGTTTGGCAATAAATCCTCTAATCAAATAAATCTCAAAATAAACAATACCCAAATTTGTAACAAATTAGATGGCAAATTTCTTGGCGTTCTCATTACCACAAGCTGAATTTCCAGGGACACATTCTAAATATATAAAAAAAGTTTCAAAAACTGTTGGCATTCTTTCTAAGATCAGATATTATGTACCCCGCCCTGCCCTGGTGACTCTCTAGTACTCCCTCATCTATCCATATCTCAACTATGGTATTTGTGCCTGGGATTCTACTACCCAAAATCATTTATGTCCTCTAATTACTCAACACAAAGCTGCTATTAGGACAATATCCAACTTTGGCCCCAGACATCACTCGGTACCCCTACTCAAATCTCTGAATATGTTAGATATTAAGTCACTGCACATTCTCTCATGTGTATTATACATATATAAAACGCTGAACTGTAATGCCAATCCTGACCTCAAAAGCTTCATAGAAGGTTGTAACAGAACCCATGAGCACCACACCAGAAATAAATACAGTTTTGATATTCCAAGAGTACGACTGAATCAAACTAGAAATGCTCTACAAATCAGGGGACCCAGAATGTGGAATGACCTTCCCAACCATGTTAAAGACTGTACCTCTCTCAACCAGTTTAAGATAAAAACGAAGCTATACCTAATAAATTCCCTGTAACCTACCTTACCCCTCTATTGTCTACCCATGTCTGTTTTTTTTTTAAACGACGCTGTTTGTCGACCTAATTGTATCTGTGCTGCTTTTTCAGCCATGTTCCCCCTTTTTATCTCTTTTTTTATTTGTTCTCAACTCATTTTATTCTTTATACTCAATTAGTATTAAGCTTTAGTCATTTAAGTTTTTCATGCCCGAAACCGCTTTGCGTAACAGTGGCTTTAGGCATTGTATGTACTAGCCCTATCTACAAATCCATCACTCTTTGTAAAATCTCTTGTATGTATGTACCTTACGTAAATAAACATTTATTTATTTATTCATTTATTTATTTATTTATTTGATTTTCTTCATCGGCATGTTTAGGGGTTTAGAGGATTACCCTCCGGCGTGTTGCGTTATTAATCCGATGAGATGAGGGAGATGAAGGTCGTCATCAATTCGATTGTTGAATTGGTGAGGTTCTCCATAGACAATCTCTCCAGGCATGCCCCGATCACTTCACTCTGCACGATTTTTGTAGGGCAGCTTGGTTCGATGAATACAAGCGTAGGGATATCAAGTCCATAAATCTTCCACCACCCCACTTACCATCACGCTAGTGGCGTCCATATCGTAGATGATGCAGTCGGAGTGAGAATACTGCTAAAAAGATGAAAAGGTGCCAGCTACAGTAGACATCATCTTAACTGGTGGGTAGAGCAGTGGATAAAAGTTGGGAGTGAGAAGGGCGGACATCCTTTATACACTCGTACGAAGGTTACTGGTTTTTCTTTTTTGTTTCGCCCCTGTTTCCATGGCACGGACTAAAATCACTTTGGCGTTATAAGGTTTTAAACTCCCATGCATATTTTGAATAATGGGGAGGTAGGTACTTTCCCACTCAGCATCTTCACACCGACCTGACATACCTCTGCAACAGGTACTCTGAGAGAGAACTCTATCAACATCAGAGGCCCGAGACTGTTCAACACGCTTCCGCTACACATAAGGGGCATAACTGGCAATCCCCTCACAGTGTTCAAGAGAGAACTGGATAAGCACCTCCAAAGGATACCTGATCAACCAGGCTGTGACTCATACGTCAGGCTGCGAGCAGCCGCGTCCAACAGCCTGGTTGATCAGTCCAGCAACCAGGATGCCTGGTCGACGACCGGGCCGCGGGGACGCTAAGCCCCGGAAGCACCTCAAGGTAACCTCAAGGTAAGGTACCTACACACCACAGGAGAACAACTTTCTTAATCTCCTCAGCATCTTCAATATACAATATGAGTTCTAAAGATTTTGCAAAGTATAACAAGCGGTTTTCTGTCATATCTGCACGCAAGCCTTTAACCATAGAGTAGTCTTTAGATTTATCGATAATGGCTTGAGCAATATCATTCTTCTCAATAGGCTTTCCTAAATCATACTGGCTTGCTAAAGCTACAATGCTCTGACCTTGACTGCCTCTGCTGATGTGAATGGTTCCAGCTGTGGGGGTCTATCTTCCCTGGTGCATCTCTTTAGATTGTACAATTGCGTTCTGGCGTAAGCGGTGGCGTGAGGATACATATTTGCAATGTCCTGTGATATCCCGTAGAGGGAGCAAGATATACAATTTACTGAGTAGACGATGCAGCACTCTCGATTGTTAAACACCTCGTCTGTCATGTACCCATGATGAATTCCTACAGTTCATTTTTTCTCTCAACGGGATATAGATGAAATGCACAGGTGAGTTGAGCAGTCAGTAATGACGTCAGTAGTTTCCACCTATTTATTTATTTATTTATTTATTTATGCATATACAAGAATGTACATAAGGAATGTGAGGATACAAATATGGTAATTACAGTCTTGTAAAGCCACTAGCACGCGCAGCGTTTCGGGCAGGTCCTTAATCTAAGAAAATTTTAAGGAGGTAAATACTTGCAAAATTTATAGACAAAAAAATGATAACAGTTACATGAAATGAAAAAAAAGAAGATGAGAGAAAATTGTAGGTACAGTATATTAAAGCACATAGGTAGCTAAGATTGATTGCAATGACAGCTTGAATGGTAGTTGACAAAAATTGGTAGGCACAATACAGCAGAAACAATATAAGATTGATTGCAATGACAGCTTGAATGGTAGTTGACAAAAATTGGTAGTCACAATACAGCATATGGCTAGCACATAAAAGAAGACAGCAATGAACACAATGATAAGGTTGTTTGATATTACATAAAAATTAGGAGATTTGGTAACACTAGGTACAGAGCAAATTTAAAGCTCAGTGTAGGAAACTAAGAAGATGAAGTTAGGTACTTTTTGTTTTTTTTTTAAATAAGGCAAAAGTTTTACAGTTTTTCAATTCACTAGGGAGTGAGTTCCATAGACTAGTTCCCTTAATTTGCATAGAGTGTTTACACAGATTAAGTTTGACCCTGGGGATATCAAAGAGATATTTATTTCTGGTGTGGTGATAATGGGTCCTATTACATCTGTCCAGGGAGAGTTTCAGAGCATGGTTTGCATTAAGAACAGGGTTTTGTAAATGTAGTTGACACAAGAGAATGTGTGTAGGGAGTTAATATTTAGCAAGTTTAGGGATTTAAACAAGGGAGCTGAGTGTTGTCTGAAAGCAGAGTTAGTTATTATTCTGATAGCAGATTTTTGCTGTGATGATGGGCTTAAGGTGGTTTGCAGTGGTAGACCCCCATGCACAGATACCATAATTAAGATAGGGGTAGATTAGTGCATAATATAGTGAGATGAGAGCAGAGTTAGGAACATAATATCTGATTTTGGAGAGTATACCAACTGTCTTAGAGACTTTCTTAGTTATGTGATGAATGTGGGTGCTGAAGTTGAGTCTCTTGTCTAGGAATAGGCCAAGAAACTTGCCATCATTTTTATTACTGATGTTAATGTTGTCTATCTGTAGCTGAATTGTATTTGATGATTTACTTCCAAATAAGATGTAGTAAGTCTTTTCGATGTTTAATGTTAGTTTGCTCGTTGACATCCATAAGTGGACTTTTTTTAATTCATTATTCACAACATTATTTAGTGTATGTGGGTTGAGGTTTGAATAGATAAGGGTAGTATCGTCAGCAAACAATATAGGTTTGAGAATATTAGAGACATTAGGCAGATCGTTTATATATATAAGAAATAGAAGAAATTGATTAACCTATTGATTAACCACACTCTGAAGGTAAGTTTTATATTAATATTATCATTATTTAATAAAATTTAGATTATAGATCTTTCTAGCAGTAAGATTGTATGCAATACTATAATGTTAACAATGTAGATTATAACATCTATTCATCTATTGTTTTGTATTGACTTTACATCCCTCATCAATTTTCTAAAGTTAACCAAACCGAGATTGGTATTGGTATATATGATTGGTATAAAATGAAAAACCGAGATTGGTATATTTCTTTCCATCTCGTTCACCATAGAAATTAGTCTTAGGTAGTGTTGTGTATGACATACTTATTTCTGATAACTACACACCCTGGCAACGTTAGAGTAAGAGAGTGTAAATTAAATCCATGTTCGTCAGATTTTTTTTTGTAAGGCGTGAAGCAAACTAAACCATCATTCCTACCAACTCAGCTTAAAACTAGCTAGATTTTACCTTTAAGCTATTACATAGGTCTCACAATGAATATGTAGCGAAATTGTATCACACCCTTTCTCGAGGATAAATACCCGAGTCGTGCTCCGCCTTTACCACAATTTCAAGTGTTCTGCCATCATGGAAGCCTTTCGCACCAAAACATTAGCAAGCGATGGGTTTTACTTCACTAAATACGTTGATTTTTGTATCTGCAGCTTTTGCTATACATTGATAGGGGGTCGGTGCATGGGGAAGACACCCCATGAAGCGGACATGAGGCTGCTGCACCACACTGTCCTTTCATCGGTAGTAAATGCACAGAAAACGTCTGCATTGCAGTAAGCAACACAGCCATCACCTATGGAATTGATTTCACCTATTCCATCCAACAACATGAAAGAGGAAGAAGAGCAGATAACTGCTGTAAGTATCCATCGCAATTGAGTGTAATCTCTCTCAGTCTCTGTGATTAACTTTGGTGAAGGTGTGTATACTCATTGTGACTGTGAATAGCTTGTTAATATGTTTTATTAAAAGACTGGTTTTATTAAAAGGCCTTTTATTAAACGGCTTTTAATAAAAGGCTTTTAATAAAAGGCTTTATTAAAAGGCTTTTATTAAAGGCTGGTAGTTTGGTAACACTTGTCTCTTAAGACACAAGACACAAACAATACTAAAAGTTACACTAATTGAATTTAAAACAATTGTTAATCGATCGTCCACAGCGGTCAGCAACAATTCAATTTACGTTAACACAATCCTGTCTCAACGAGATTCAAATGACAACAATAACTCAAAAGCTCTTTAACTACATCGCACTTGAGACATCAAGCATTCAGTGAGTAATTCCCAATTAATTACTGTCATGCCGACAGCCTATTAATTTAGACGAGTTATGATAGACTCTGCTGTCACCCAACTGACAGGTGTCTTTCCAGTCTTCGACAAAATTACCTTAATGAGGGTTCTGTTACTCTTCTTCTTCTTGAGAGTAGGTGCAGTTTGCATGAAGGGTTTACCCTCCCTGCACGAGGACAAATGTTGGGAGACGCGGTGGCGGCGAGGAGGAGAAGAAAGCATAAGTGTTAGTTGCGTTGCTCCGTAGATAGAGGAGAGGTGCCGAAAACAGATGTGGACATTCAGAGGGAGATGCGCCGCACCATATTGCGGGATGTCGGCGGCAGCTGTTCCACGCACGGCGTAGCGTTGTGCGCAAGACGTCTACTAATATTTCTCCGGGAACACCCGCTTGTTATAATAAATAATAAATAAATATGTTTATTCAGGTACGGTACATACATAAAGTGATTTTACATAAATGGATCGATTTATAGATAGAGCTTAGTACATACAATGCCTAAAGCCACTATTACGCAATGCGTTTCGGGCAGTTTGGCACCCTCACTCCCTCACCCGTGACACCCTCTACGGGATGTCACAGGACATTGCAGATATGTATCCTCACGCCACCGCTTACGCCAGAACGCAATTGTACAATCTAAAGAGATGCACCAGGGAAGATAGACCCCCACACCTGGAACCATTCACATCAGCAGAGGCAGTCAAGGTCAGAGCATTGTAGCTTTAGCAAGCCAGTATGATTTAGGAAAGCCTATTGAGAAGAATGATATTGCTCAAGCCATTATCGATAAATCTAAAGACTACTCTATGGTTAAAGGCTTGCGTGCAGATATGACAGAAAACCGCTTGTTATACTTTGCAAAATCTTTAGAAGAACTCATATTGTATATTGAAGATGCTGAGGAGATTAAGAAAGTTGTTCTCCTGTGGGGTGTAGGTACCTTACCTTGAGGTTACCTTGAGGTGCTTCCGGGGCTTAGCGTCCCCGCGGCCCGGTCGTCGACCAGGCCTCCTGGTTGCTAGGAGGGTAAATTTAAATTTGGGGTATTGTTTATTTTGAGATTTATTTGATTAGAGGATTTATTGCCAAACAGAATATAGAAAGTTTTGTCAATGTTAAGGGTGAGTTTGTTGGCAGTTAGCCAAAGATGGACTTTATTTAGCTCAGTATTTACTAGATGGACATGGAGTCCACTAGCACCCACAAGATGGGTATGGGGTCCACTAGCACCCGCAAGATGGGTATGGGGTCCACCACCACCCACAGGATGGGTATGGGGGCTACTACCACCCTCAGGATGGGTATGGGGTCCACTACCACCCACTAGATGGGTATGGGATCCACTACCACCCACAGGATAAGTTTGGGGTCCACTACCACCCACAAGATGGGTATGGGGTCCACTACCACCCACAAGATGGGTATGGGGTCCACAACCACCCACAGGATAAGTATGGGGTCCACTACCACCCACAGGATGGGTATGGTGTTCACTACTGCCCACAAGATGGGTATGGGGTCCACTACCGCCCACAAGATGGGTATGGGGTCCACTATACCGCCCACAAGATGGGTATGGGGTGCACTACCGCCCACAAGATGGGTATGAGGTGCACTACCGCCCACAGGATGGGTATGGGGTCCACTACCGCCCACAAGATGGGTATGGGGTCCACTACCGCCCACAAGCGGTCCGTAGAATTACCCAAATCTTCCTAGCATTACGTAAGTAATGAAGAAATATGGTATATTTACTTACTGTAATGTTGGTGCTGCACGTAGAACACGATCAAACCTAGTTTCATTCTAAAATAATGTAATTTCATATCGAAATTCGAAGTAAATATGTAGCAGGTGACGCCATAGGAAGTCGACGGTCCAAGCGACAAAATTGTGGAGCGACTTATCCAAGATATATGGTCGCCTGGAGAGTGTTTGCTCCCATATCAGCCTCCTGTACACAGTGATCCAGTCGTCGCACTTCTTTGCTCAAATTGTCGCAAATTTAATTAATGATATTAACAAGTAGAATGTGTATTTGTAATAATATCTTTCATAAATAGGCAAAAAACATTTAATATTTATTTATAAAAATGTGTCTGTAAGTTAAATCAACTCCACAAGACAATAATTTTGTTATACAGATACTAACGTTATTCGTTTGTATGCGTTCGCTACTTAAACTACTCATGTCCTTTTCGTTCATAGAACACCGAACCCTACACGCTCTCTGATATATTGCTTAATTAATAGAAATTCACAAATAAAACTTATATTTGTATGTGTTATCAGAAATGCAAAGATAAAAGTTTTTGTGAATCCATCACAGAGATTAAATTTTATTAGACAGGAAAGATATTCATATATCAAACAAGGTTTCTTGGTCGACGCTCTCCCTATCCATGGGAACTATGATCTTTCGAAGATCAATGTTAATTTAATCTAAATATTGTAATAAACGAAGTTTTCTATGTCATAATAAAGACAGAAATATGAGCTGCATGTTAATACTTTAGCATAAATATAACTGAAGTGAAAGTGAAGATATATGCCTTTTTACAGTTACGTGATGGCTATCTCAGGGAGTGTGAAGGCCTGCAAACAAGTGAATTAATTGTGTAATTCATTTGCATATGTGCAAAGTAACATCAAAGGTCTATATGTCAGCATAAACAAAGATGTAGACGATAATGTGACTACATTTCAAGGAAAATATATCTTAAATGAAAGCCAAGACATGGTTAAATAAATAGCCAATACCACACCATCGCCGGTGTCCGGACACATGAAAACTTCCAATGCATCAGTGTCCTGCCAGGCGGGCAATACAGGCTTGACAATTCAGAAAAAAATTGTAATTCAGAGAGATGCGTTGATAAACGCAAAATGTTTTATATTTTAAATACAGATATAAACTTTGTTTTCAAACGTTTATTGAAACAATATCTCAAGTATAAGAATCAAGATATATTTTGGACTTAACAATTTCCTATAAAGTTTCAATGCTACCTTAATTATATATGATCATCATCATATTCCCAGCTCAGCAAGCTGTTCTAGTATGATTTCCCTGTTTGCTGTATCAAAAGCTGCAGCTAGGTCAATGAAGACTGCCTGAGGGGAAGCTTCAATATGAGCGAAGTATTCAGCAAAACAGTGTTGTGTACTGAGCCCAGGCATAACTCTAAACAGTTGAGGTGACAGGTGCCCATGTATACGATACATGAGTCGGTTAAGGACAATGCGTTCAAGCACTTTACAGACACACATGACTGTAAAGCTGCCGCCCAGTTGGGCGGGTATGGAGCACACGACTGTAAAGCTGCCGCCCAGTTGGGTGGGTGTGGAGCACATGACTGTAAAGCTGCCGCCCAGTTGGATGGGTTTGGAGCACATGACTGTAAAGCTGCCGCCCAGTTGGGTGGGTGTGCAGCAAGACTAGTAACTGTGTGACTCACCATAGATGTAAAGTGCCTTGTATAGTGACTGTTGTGAGCCTCTTGTTGAATCACTTGTGATACAAAAGATTATTGATGTGTGTATTTGTGTAGGTGATTGAATATGTATGTGTATATATGTATATATATATGTACATGTATGTATATGTGTACATGTATATATAACGTTAATAATTGTGTAACTAGCGTCAAAAGATTGTTATTTGCTTAGCTAAACGAACTAGAGGGTTCAGTTCCTGAACCGATTATGTGCCTTTGTAATCCTTTACACCACCGCCCACGGGATGGGTATGGGGTGCATAATAAAGAAAGAAATTGAATTATAACTTACCTTATCTCCTAAATGTCAACATATGTCAGTTCAGTTCATGCTGTTGATCTTAATTAGTCTTAAATCTTAGTTGTTAAGGTTTTTCCAGATCTTGCCCAAAGCGCTGTGCGTATTAGTGCTTTAGGCATAGTATATACTTGTTCTTTCTTGAAATTCAACATTCTACTTGCAACTCCCAACCACTCCCAACACCACCACCACCACTCCCAACACCACCACCACTCCCAACACCAGCACTCCGTGGGAAGTAGTGGAATTTATATCTATCCTAGAGCTGTAGTTGACCCCATACTCCAGCCCATGAGTGATAGTGGACTCCATACCCATCCCGTGGAAGGGAGTGGACCCCCATACCCATCTTGTGGGTGCTAGTGGACCCCATACCCATCTAGTTGGTGGTAGTGGACCCCATACCCATCTAGTGGGAAGTAGTGGACCCCATACCCAACTTGTGGGTGCTAGTGGACCCCATACCCATCTTGTGGGTGGTAGTGGACGCCATACCCATCCTGTGGGTGGTAGTGAACCCCATACCCATCTAGTGGGTGGTAGTGGACCCCATACCCATCCTGTGGGTGGAAGTGGCCCCCAAACCCATCCTGTAGGTGGTAGTGGACCCCATACCCATCTTGTGGGTGCTAGTGGACCCCATACCCATCTTGTGGGTGCAAGTGGACTCCATGTCCATCTAGTGGGTGGTAGTGGACCCCATACCCATCCTGTGGGTGGAAGTGGCCCCCATACCCATCCTGTAGGTGGTAGTGGACCCCATACCCATCTTGTGGGTGCTAGTGGACCCCATACCCACCTTGTGGGTGCTAGTGAACTCCATTTCCATCTAGTGAGTGGTAGTGGACCCCATACCCATCCTGTGGGTGCTAGTGTACCCCATACCCATCTTGTGGGTGGTAGTGGACCCCATACTTATCCTGTGGGTGGTAGTTGACCGGCCACACCCATCCTGTGGGCGGTAGTGCACCCCATACCAATATTTTGGGCGGTACTGGACCCCATGCCCATCCTGTGGGTGGTATAGTGACCCCATACCCATAATATGTGTAGTAGTGGCCCCCCTCATACCTAACCTGTGGGCGGTAGTGGACCCCATACCCATCCTGTGGGTGATAATGGACCCCATACCTATCCTGTGGGTGGTAGTGGACCCCATACCTATCCTGTGGGCGGTAATGGACCCCATACCTATCCTGTGGGCGGTAGTGGATCCCATACCTATCCTGTGGGCGGTAGTGGACTTCATACCCTTCCTGTGGGTGATAGTGGACCCCATACCTATCCTGTGGGTGATAGTGGACGCCATACCTATTCTGTGGGTGGTAGTGGACCCCATACCTATTCTGTGGTCGGTAAAGGATCAAATACCACCCTGTGGGCGGTAGTGGACCCCATACGTGTCCTATGGGTGGTAGTTGAGCGGTAGTTGAGCTCACCTATGGGTGAGCGCTTTGTCATGGGTTCGTATCCTGACCGAGGAGGATTTACTGGGCGCTAATCCTTAACTGTAGCCTCTGTTTAACTCAACAGTAAAATGGGTACTTGGTTGTAAAAACGATTCTTCGTGGGGGTCGTATTCCAGTGTAACAACTGGAATGTAACAACTCTTGTATACACCATCCATTGTATACAAGAGCGCCTTCCACGCCCTTGCGCCACCTATAGCTCTGCTGTTCAACAAATCCCTTGAGTGTCATACCTTCCCTGATATCCTTAAAAAAGCAAGAGTAACGCCAATTCATAAAGGAGGTAATCCGGCAGACATAAACAACTATAGACCAATATCGAACCTACCCATACCATCAAAAATATTTGAAAAAATTATCTACAGACAGCTCTACTCCTACCTCGTAAAATTCGACATTCTTAGCCCCTGTCAGTTTGGCTTCCGCTCCCAAAAGAGTACCAACGATGCAATTATTAGTCTCCTTGATATAATTTACTCAGCCCTTGACAAAAATGAGTTTCCGATTGGACTCTTCATTGACTGGAGAAAGGCCTTTGATACTGTTAATCACAATTACTTCTTACGTAAACTCCATCATTATGGAATCCGAGGCCATACACTGGACTATATCCAATCCTATCTTAGTGATAGACACCAATGTGTAGCCATCAATAATATAACCTCTCTCACTCTACCAATAACCGTTGGAGTGCCACAGGGCAGCATTTTGGGACCTCTCCTATTTCTTATACATCAATGATCTGCCTAATGTCTCTAACATTCTGAAACCTATTTTGTTTGCTGATGATACTACCCTCATCTACTCAAACCCCAACCCACATACACTAAATAATGTTGTTAATAATGAACTAAAAAAGTTCACTTATGGATGTCAACCAACAAACTAACACTTTACATAGAAAAGACCTACTACATCTTATTTGGAAGCAAATCTACAAATGCAATTCAGCTTCAGATAGACAATGTAAACATTAGCAATAAAAATGATGGAAAGTTTCTCAGCCTATTCCTAGACAAGAGACTCAACTTCAGTACCCACATACAACACATAACTAAGAAAGTCTCCAAAACAGTTGGTATACTCTCCAAAATCAGATATTATGTACTTAACTCTGCTCTCATCTCTCTATATTATGCACTAATCTATCCCTATCTTAATTATGGTATCTGTGCATGGGGTTCAACCACTGCAAACCACCTCAAGTCCATCATCACCCAGCAAAAATCTGCTATCAGAATAATAAAAAATTTTGCTTTCAGACAACACTCAGCCCCCTTGTTTAACTCCCTAAACATGCTAAAAATAATCTCACTCCACAAATTCTCTTGTGTCAACTACATTTACAAAACCCTGTTCTTAAATGCAAATCCTGCTCCGAAACTCTCCCTGGACAGATGTAATAGGACCCATTATCACCACACCAGAAATAAATATCTCTTTGATATCCCAGAGTCAAACTTAATCTGTGTAAACACTATGCAAATAAAGGGACCCAGTCTATGGAACTCACTCCCTATTGAATTGAAAAGCTGTCCAACTTTTGCGTGATTCAAAAACAATACTAAAAAGTACCTAATTTCATCTTCATAGTTTTTTACCTTTTGCTTTAAAATTGCACTGTATCTATTGCTACCCAATCCCCCAATCTTTATGTACCCAATCTGAACATCTTTATCATTGTGATCATTGCTGTCTTCTTATATGTGCTGTCAATCTGCTGTATGGTGTCTATTAATCTTTTTTAATTTACCAATCAAGCCGTCAATGTAATCAATCAGAGCTTTAATATACCAATGTGCCTTAATATACTTACTAATCTCTCTCATCTCATTTTTTTTCTTGCAATGTATTTGTTATCATTTTATTAATTCTGATAGAATTTACCTACTTAAAATTACTTGTTAGATTAAGGACCTGCCCGAAACGCTGCGCGTACTAGTGGCTTTACAAGAGTGTAAACACTGTACTATGCTATGTATTCTCACAGACCAAATGTACCTTCTTGTATATAAATAAATAAATAAATAAATATATATATAAAAAAGTTAACCCCATACCCATCCTGTGGGCGGTAGTAGACGATATACCCATCCTGTCGGTGGTAGTTAACCATATACCCATTCCGTGGACGGGCTGGACCCTATACTCATGCTGTGAGCGGCAATGGAGGCCATACCCATCCTGTAGGCGGTAGTAGGCACAATTTTCATCCTGTGGGTGATTGTGGACCCCATACCCATCCTGTGGGTGGTATAGTGGACGCCTCACACATCCTATGAGCGGAAGTGGAACATATACCCATTTAGTGGGAAGTAGTGGACCTCTTATTCATCCTGCAGATGGTAGTGGCCTCCAAACCCATCCTGTGGGCATTAGTGAACCCCATACCCATCCTGCAGGTTGTAGTGGACGCCATACAATTCCTATGGGTATTAGTGGACCATATACCCATCCTGTAAGCAGTAGTGAACCCCCATTTATTTATTTATTTTATTTATTTATTTATATATATACAAGAAGGTACATTGGGTTTGTGCGAATACATTGGATAGTACAGTATTTACATTCTTGTAAAGCCACTAGTACGCGCAGCGTTTCGGGCAGGTCCTTAATATAGCAGATAATTTTAAGTAGGTAATTTCTATCAGAATTGATAAATGATAAAGATACATTGCAAGAGAAAAATGAGATGAGAGAGCTAAGTAAGTATATTAAAGCACATTGTTATATTAAAGCTCTGATTGATTACATTGACAGCTTGATTAGTAATTTAAACAAGATTAATAGACTCCATACAGCAGATTGACAGCACATATAAGACAGCAATGAGAAAAATGAGATGAGAGAACTAAGTAAGTGTATTAAAGCACATTGTTATATTAAAGCTCTAGTTGATTACATTGACAGCTTGATTAGTAATTTAAACAAGATTAATTGACTCCATACAGCAGATTGACAGCACATATAAGACAGCAATGATCACAATGGTAAAGATGTTCAGATTGGGTACATAAAGATTGGGAGACTGGGTAGCAGAAGATACAGATACACAAGATTTGTTAAACACCATACAGCAGATTGGCAGCACATATAAGAAAACAGCAATGGTCACAATGGTAAAGATGTTCAAATTGGGAACATAAAGGTTGGGAGATTGGATAGCAATTGATACAGTGCAATTTTAAGGCAAAAAGTGAAAAACTATGAAGATGAAATTAGGTACTTTTTAGTATTGATTTTGAATGATGTAAAAGTTGGACAGCTTTTCAATTCAGTAGGGAGTGAGTTCCATAAACTGGGTCCCTTTATTTGCATAGTGTTTACACAGATTAAGTTTAACTCTGGGGATATCAAAGAGATATTTATTTCTGGTGGGGTGATAATGGGTCCTATTACATCTGTCCAGGAAGAGTTTCAGACAAGGATTTGCATTTAAGAACAGGGTTTTGTAAATGTAGTTGACACAAGAGAATTTGTGGAGTGAGATTATGTTTAGCATGTTTAGGGAGTTAAACAAGGGGGCTGTGTGTTGTCTGAAAGCAGAATTTGATATTATTCTGATAGCAGATTTTTGCTGGGTGATGATGGACTTGAGGTGGTTTGCAGTGGTTGAACCCCATGCACAGATACCATAGTTGAGATAGGGATAGATTAGTGCATAATATAGAGAGATGAGAGCAGAGTTAGGTACATAATATCTGATTTTGGAGAGTATACCAACTGTTTTGGAGACTTTCTTAGTTATGTGTTGTATGTGGGTACTGAAGTTGAGTCTCTTGTCTAGGAATAAGCCAAGAAACTTTCCATCATTTTTATTGCTAATGTTTACATTGCCTATCTGAAGCTGAATTGCATTTGTAGATTTGCTTCCAAATAGGATGTAGTAGGTCTTTTCTATGTTAAGTGTTAGTTTGTTGGTTGACATCCATAAGTGAACTTTTTTTTAGTTCATTATTAACAACATCATTTAGTGTATGTGGGTTGGGGTTGGAGTAGATGAGGGTATTATCATCAGCAAACAAAATAGGTTTCAGAATGTTAGAGACATTAGGCAGATCATTAATGTATATAAGAAATAGAAGAGGTCCCAAGATGCTGCCCTGTGGCACTCCAACGGTTATTGGTAGAATGGGAGAGATTATATTATTGATGGCTACACACTGGTGTCTATCACCAAGATAGGATTGGATATAGTCCAGTGTATGGCCTCGGATTCCATAATGATGGAGTTTACATAAGAGGTAATCGTGATTAACAGTATCAAAGGCCTTTCTCAGGTCAATGAAGAGTCCAACTGGAAACTCATTTTTGTCAAGGGCTGTGTAAATTATATCAAGGAGACTAATAATTGCATCGTTGGTACTCTTTTGAGAGCGGAAGCCAAACTGACAGGGGCTAAGAATGTCGAATTTTACGAGATAGGAGTAGAGCTGTTTGTAGATAATTTTTTTCAAATATTTTTGATAGTATGGGTAGGTTCGATATTGGTCTATAGTTGTTTATGTCTGCCGGATTACCTCCTTTATGCACTGGCGTTACTCTTGCTTTTTTAAGGATATCAGGGAAGGTATGACACTCAAGGGATTTGTTGAACAGCAGAGCTATAGGTGGCGCAAGGGCATGGGAGGCGCTCTTGTATACAATGGATGGGATTTCACTGATGTTCCCAGCTTTGGTTTTTAGTGAGTGTATGATGGACACAACATCTGACGGGCTGACTGGTGAGAGGAGAAGAGAGTTTGGATAGCTGCCTGAGAGATATGTGTTGATATGTGTCTGAGTCTGTGGGATTTTACTTGCAAGGTTAGCACCAATCGATGAAAAGAAGCTATTAAATTCATTCGCCATATCTAAGTCAGATGACGGTGTAAGGCCATCCTTAGAGAGTGTTATCTGGTTGTGGGAGTGTTGTTTAGTTCCCAGGATATTAGAGATGGTATTCCATGTGCTTTTCATGTTGCCTTTTGCTTCTTTGAATCTAGTCTCATAATATGAAAGTTTAATTTTCTTATGATACTGGTATTTCTTATGATATTTAAGCACTGATGAGTACCTTTTAACTACTTTCTTTGAAACTAGGCCACTCCTTAATTTCTTTTCGTATTCATGTTTTTTGTTGATTGATTTAATTATGCCACTTGTGAGCCACGGGTTATTTTTTCTTTTATCAGTTACTTGTTTGGTAAGGAGGGGACAGTGAGTGTTGTAGAGGCTTAGAGTTTTGGAGAGAAAGAGGTTAGTTGATGAGTTTATATCCTGTGAATGATTAAATTCAGATTCCCAGTTAATATTGTGAAGTGCATTAGAGAGATTGCCTAAAGCTGATTCACTATGTAGCCTGAATGAAAGTTTATTGGTTTCGGGTGGTGATGTGTCAATGTTTGCTATGAGGAAAGTAGGATAGTGGTCAGTTGTTCTGTCATAAATTACCCCAGATGTAAGGGGAGCTGTTATATTAGTCCATAGGTGATCCAGGGTAGTGGCAGATGTTTGAGTGACTCGGGTGGGCTTGGTGATTGTGGGGATTAACATACAGGAGTGCATGCTGTTACGGAAATAGTCAACTTGAGGGTTGTTTTGAAGACCCAGGTCAATATTGAAATCACCTCCCAGAATGATGTGATTTTTGTTGAGATTGTTATTTATGATAAGATTCTTTACATTGTCAGAGAATAAAGCTATGTTGGTATTAGGAAATCTATAGATGGCACCGATAGTCAGGGAGGATTTAAGGGATTTACTGGAGAACTTGGCAAAGGTATATTCACAATAGTCATCTCTATCACTAATAACACTATTGCAAATGAAGGTATCTTTGTAATATATTGCTGTACCGCCACCTTTTTTATTAGGCCTACAGTTATGAATGGCTTTATAACCAGCTAAATTGTAGAGTTGGGTATAGTCATTACTTAGCCAAGTTTCTGTTAAAATGATGAAAGATAATTTAGTACCTAGTGCTGTAAGTAGTGCATTTATATCATCAAAATGTTTACCAAGTGACCTAACATTTTGGTTGTAAACTGATAAGCAGGTGTTATTTAGGAGTTTGTTTTTTGCAAGATTTGCTGTGTAATACCTGCAAAAATGATGATCAATGTGCTGATTTGTGTGGATATGGGACAGAAGATTTCGATCAGGATCAATATCAGTAAGCATATGCAGTAAGCATTAGATGGCAAAATCCTTGGCGTTCTCATCGACCACAAGCTGAATTTCCAGGGACACATTCTAAATATATCAAAAAAAGTTTCAAAAACTGTTGGCATTCTTTCTAAGATCAGATATTATGTACCCCGCCCTGCCCTGGTTACTCTCTATTACTCCCTCATTTATTTATTTTATTTATTTATATATATACAAGAAGGTACATTGGGTTTGAGAGAATACATTGGATAGTACAGTAATTACATTCTTGTAAAGCCACTAGTGCGCACAGCGTTTCGGGCAGGTCCTTAATCTAGCAGATAATTTTAAGTAGGTAATTTCAATCAGAATTGATAAATGAAAGATACATTACAAGAGAAAAATGAGATGAGAGAGATAAGCAAGTATATTAAAGCACATTGTTATATTAAAGCTCTGATTGATTACATTGACAGCTTGATTAGTAATTTAAACAAGATTAATAGACACCATACAGCAGATTGACAGCACATATAAGACAGCAATGATCACAATGGTAAAGATGTTCAGAATGGGTACATAAAGATTGGGAGACTGGGTAGCAAAAGATACAGATAACAAGATTTATAAACACCATACAACAGATTGGCAGCACATATAAGAAAACAGCAATGATCTCAATGGTAAAGATGTTCAAATTGGGAACATAAAGGTTGGGAGATTGGGTAGCAATAGATACAGTGCAATTTTAAGGCAAAAAGTGAAAAACTATGAAGATGAAATTAGGTACTTTTTAGTATTGATTTTAAATGATGTAAAAGTTGGACAGCTTTTCAATTCAGTAGGGAGTGAACCAGCCATACCTTAATCTCATCTATCCATACCTCAACTATGGTATTTGTGCTTGGGGTTCTACTACCCAAAATCATTTACGTCCTCTAATTACCCAACACAAAGCTGCTATTAGGTCAATATCCAACTCTGGCCCCAGACATCACTCGGTACCCTTACTCAAATCTCTGAATATGTTAGATATTAAGTCACTGCACATTCTCTCTTGTGTATTATACATATATAAAACGCTGAACTGTAATGCCAATCCTGACCTCAAAAGCTTCATTGAAGGTTGTAACAGAACCCATGAGCACCACACCAGTAATAAATACAGTTTTGATATTCCTAGAGTACGACTTAATCAAACTAGAAATGCTCTACAAATCAAGGGACCCAGAATGTGGAATGACCTTCCCAACCATGTTAAAGACTGTACCTCTCTCAACCAGTTTAAGATAAAAACTAAACACTACCTAATAGATTCCCTGTAACCTACCTCACTCCTCTATTGTCAACCCATGTCTGTTATTTTTTTTTTTTTTTTAATCAACACTGTTTGTCAACCTATTGTATTTGTGCTGCTTTTTCAGTCATGTTCCCCCCTTTTTTTTTATCTTTATTTGTATTTGTTCTCAACACTTTTTATTCTTTATGCTCAATTAGTATTAAGTTCTAGATATTAATGTTTTTCTTGCCCGAAACGCATTGCGTAATAATGGCTTTAGGCATTGTATGTACTAGCTCTATCTATATATCAATCCATTAATGTAACATCACTTGTATGTATGTACCTTACCTGAATAAACATATTTATATTTATATTTATTTTATTTATATTTATATAGATAAGATAATGTCACGATACAATAAGATAAGCAATTAACAGGAACAGATAAAAACTAAATCTGCTGTAAAATAGAAAGTAATTATAGCAAAACACAACAATATAATAGTATAACAATACAATTAGAGCTTACAAAGTATTAAGTCTGCTAAAATTAGAGAATAATTATGGCAAAACACAATAATAAATGCAAGTAAACAAAAGAATTGAAACAATTAGAGGTATAATAAAGGTCACTAGATAGCCTGGAGGATACAAAAGTTTGGTGGAGAGAACAAAAAATCAGTAGAGACTGTCAAAATGAATATATAAAAAAATTTGACAAATGATAATTGTAAAGTAAAATAATCTTAAAGATAATAAATTTTATTTAGCTTAGTTTTTTAACCTATAATTAGTATGAACTTAATTAAAAGAACAAAATGAGATCAATAATTGATTTCAATAAATGACATATATCAATACAATTAAATTTAAAATTTAAATGGAATAGGGTAAGATACCTACCCATACCTATCCTATGGGTAGTTATTGGGCCCAGACCCATTCTACAAGTAGTATGGACCCCTTACGCAACTAACAGGTGGTAGTGAACACTATACCTATCCTACAGTAGGTAGTAGACACTATACCATCCTGTTTGCAGTAATTTACCCCATATACATTCCACCGTAACATCGTTTTCTGTTAACGTTCCTACAATACATTCTTTAAAGATTTTTTAAGCACAAACTAGTGTATATAATGTTGATTGGCGAAGCACTGTTATTCTATGTAATAATTTATAGTGTTTATTATAATTTACTAAGGACAACTAATATTTCTCAAAACAAAACTACGAAACTTCAATAGGATGTAGTTGATTTGTAATATTCTAAGAGCATGGACAATACCAGGTAAATTTCACAACCCATGTGGGACCTGAAAACTACAATTTTCATTATAAGTGAACCAATCACGATTATTCTGCTGTCTACGGCGATGGATGGGCACTGTGAGACGTAAATTGATACGTGAGGAAGAGTTTGGGGCCTTGGAAAAATGTAACTGGGAATATACCACATATGTACTAATTCATATTCAACATATTGACTTTTAGCATTAAGTAATATATGTGCTGTCGTGAGTGAGAGCGGGTTGAAATACACCAGCTCAGCAACACCAGAGGCCACAGCAGTTGCCAGACGTGTCACACATGTCCTTAGAATCCACCTCAACAGGCGGAGCAGCAGACAGGCAATCGGGCGCCTCAGGCACAGTACCCACTCCGTCCTCAGAACCGTCCGAAAGCAACAGGGGCGGAAAATCCTACGCACGAAAAACATGCACCCTACCAGTCACTCCTTCGTCGTACGCTGCAGCCAGATGACCCTCGTGACCACACCTATAACAAGTGCGCGGTTGCCCCCGATACAGGCAGCGGAGCGTGTAACTCAACACGGACATTGACTACGGTACACTACACTTCAGCGACATTTTCAGGGTGCGAGAACCGTCAAGCATACCAGCACAATGCCCGGCAAGGACCTTGTTCCAACGAATACTTAACACTGTAGCAAATCGTTCAAAACGATTAAGTCCTCCTGAAATTCGAAGAGGGCACCACCAAGGTGCCCTCTTCGAATGGTGCGTCAAGGTGACACTAAGATTGGTGTCTTGGTGACAACAGAACCAGCAGTATCAGGGAGAGGGTAAACACGCCCCTCACACCGCTCGAGAAACGCCTGAAAGGCAGCCTGGAGGTGGAACTTGACCACAACACGGTTGCCCTGAAGCAGCTGGACGCCCACTAGATCCGACAACTGCACATGTAGCACGTCCACCAGGGCGACACCAACCAACGGATGGTTGGTGTTTCCCTGGTGGCACCATAAATGCCAGACCAGCCGACAATGTTCTCTTCATTGGAGAGAACAAGTCAAGCCAAGGACTGGTCAAGCCAAACGGTCACCCTGTCAGTGGCAAACCACCACCAGCAGGGCAAACCAGCAATCACCCAAAGTAAACACGAGCCAGGAGTGGAGAGACCTCAGGAACGTCCGACCTGGCCGGTCGTCACCACACAACTCCTATCTGTTACTCTACTACTCTACTGTTACTCTACTACACCCTGTATAAACAACAACATTAACACTGTGAATTCACCAAGTGGCGGGTGCTAATTGCCCGGCCGGGCTCCCTGCGAGCGGCCTTGGCGGTGACGCCTCGTGGCCAGGTTATACTAATTGTCTCTGTCCCTAGGGCCCGACCCTAGGGGCCCATGCCAAGGTCGGCATCACCCACGTGGCACTCCATGGAGCGCTTGCCCTGGGTTGTGTTTCGCTTCCTTCCTGTCCCTCTTCCTCACGCCTTCCTCACGTATCCAGGAGACGCCCATGTGGCAATGGTGTCCCGGTGGGCAGGCCTCGAGGCTTCCTTGTCTAAGGGCTACCTTTGCGTCAGGGTTGGGCTGAGAGCCTTCCCGGCTTCTGCTGTCTCTCCAGCCCAGGCTGGGGGGCCACTACAGCTGCAATGGCCAGGCACGCAGTGGCTTGTTTGCCCTACGCCGCCCCTAGAGCCTCGGTTCCCGGGTTCTTTTCTGCTATGTTACAGGTGGCTGCCAGGTCCGTCCGGTGTACCCAGGCATGATTGTTCCCAGATGTTTCGTCTGATCGGTGTTGCCGGCACGTTTGTTCCCAGACGTTGTGTCTCAGCACGTTGTTCCCAGACGTTGTGTCTCAGCACGTTGTTCCCAGACGTCTTGTCTGACCGGTGTAGCCGGCTTGTTCGTACCCAGATGTTTTGCCTGTCCGGGGTAGCCCTGCTAGTTCGTACCCAGACATTTTGTCTGGCCGGTGTAGCCCGGCTTGTTCGTACCCAGACGTATTTGTCTGGCCGGTGTCGCCCGGCATGTTCATACCCAGACGTTTTGTCTGGCCGGTGTAGTCCGGCTTGTTCATACTCAGACGTTTTGTCTGACTGGTGTAGCCCGGTTTGTTCGTACCCAGACATTTGTCTGACCGGTGTAGCCCGGCTTGTTCGTACCTAGACGTACACATTCCCTCCAGTTCTCCCTGTTCAGTTCTACTACCTTATGTGTAGGCGCCCTGCCGTAGAGCGGTCTGTCCGTTTTGGTGGGCTATGCTGTTATTTATATTATTTATTTAAGCTTTTCTAAAATTCATTTATTACAGTGTTTCAGTTATGTCTTGTATTTACTCAATAATACTGTTGCAGTGTTAAAGCAGTGTCCATTTCTAGTGGGATACTCAAATAATTTTGATTTTTACTTTTGAGAATAACATTGTTTTAATTCTAACCAAACTATACCATGAATAATACTGTTTTAATATAACCAAACTATACCATGAATAATACTGTTTTAATCTATCCAAACTATCCCAGGAATATTAACCAATATTACTGTTTAATCTAACCAACCTATACCATGAATAATACTGTTTTAATCTACCTAAACTATCCATGAATATTACTGATTTTAATTGTTCAACTTTAAATACAAGTATCTTATTATTACTGCCTTAATCTATTTAATTGTTCAGCTTCAGTTATGTCTTGTATTTACTTTGCTATTTATTCTCTGCTTTTTCTAGCATTGCTTAAGCCTCATGCCTTTCTTGCTGTTTTATTGGCCTTGCATTCGTGTTTTGTATCCATCACGGCACGTTATTTGACAGGGAGTCTGCTCCTCTTTTGGCGTCTTTATTTATCTATATTATTTAACTGTGGTTTCAGATATAAATTTTACATTGTTAGTTTCAGTTTGGTGTGTATGATGCTCTGAATTTTCCTCCTGCAATTTAGCTTTGCTTTTGTTGCATTTTAAGCATGATACTGCTTCATGTTTTAATTTACTTATTTCTGGCTTTCCATTGATGTTTTGTTTAATCTTGCTTACAGTCTTGAGTCCCTAAGTCACTTTCAGCTAGGTCGTACTAGTTGTTGTGTATTCAGGTTGGGCCCCCCCCCCTCCATTTCTCCACCGTTCCGTGTCCTATTCTTACATACTGTAACGGCCCTACTGGGACGCAACCGGGTTCTTCTCTGATGGTAGTAGAGTTTGGGAATCCGGCCCCAAGTTAGTAGAGGCTTTCAAGGGGTGTGTTCCATAACGCAAGGGGGAGGGATACAAATGTTCCAATTTATATATATATATATATTTCTACCACCATGAATAAATAAATAACAGTCACACGTGGGGGTTATAACTACACTATTATGTACAGGTTCGTCTTCCTCCGAAGACACTGGATGCTCCACTGTGCTCACTCTGGGTAGCCCTGGTTCCTTCTTCCGTGGCCCACGATGAATCCACTATGATTCTATGACGAATCTACCCTGGCCACAGGCCAGCCAAATCACCGTCCCACTGGGTGCTTCATCGTGGAGGCCTTCAACCACAATCCAGCCTGTAGCTGGCAGGTACCGATCAACTCCGCTGTGTAGGCCACTCCACGACTAATACTAGGGTTGCGAGCCCTAGGCAGGAGCCTCGTGTGATCCCGCTGATCACTCTCCTCACTAAGCACCACAGTGGCTAGTCTCTTCCACCAGCCAGCCCCGGATAAGGCGATTCCCAACACTGCCACACCACAGGCAGGCTAATACTCTCAACAGACTTCGTCCGGGGGTGACTCACAGCTTCTTCAAAGCAGACTGGTGAAGAGACCTTGGCTGCCTTGGGTAGACTGATCCATCGTCCAACACAGTAGTCCCAGGTCGACTCTGCAATCAGACACGTCATTAATACTGGGACACTCTAGGGAACCTCACTTACAGGCTTAGACACAAACGTCCACCTCTTCCTTCCATAGATGGCTTTGCTGTCTAAGCGCCACCTCACCAGAGGTCAGCAGCGGCTATGTTACGAGCTGATTAAGACGGGAATCCAGCACCTGTGGCCGGTATATCCCGTCCTCACTAGATGGCATTGTCCATTTGGAGTGGGTTTCGGGAGCGGACTCACAGATGGCGTGACAACAACAGTGACGTTGTTGTCACTGCTCCATGCTCCGATGCTGGACTCGGGTCCCAAACACATACTTGCAAGTTATTCTATTTAAAGGACTTTTTAATGTCAACTATTCCTTTGTTACTTAAGCCCTTTCCCTGGGCTTGGACCTGTTTTTTTTCTAAGCTGGCGTTAGGCGACGTTTCTCTTCTCACTTCCCTGTTATTCTCGTTTCTTCCTCAGCCTCACGGCCACCCCCCCTCCTGCCGCCCGGTTCGGGAGGCGTGCCTAGGTTCCGCGCTTCTTGCTGCTGTTGCTCTCCTCCTTCGTCAGTTTCCTCTCCTCCTTTTACTTGGTGTCCTGACTGTTATACTTAGAGTTAGATTTGTTACATCTAAGACTTACTTAGACGCCTGTTTTACTTCTGCAGAATTATTTACCTGTACTTCTACTACGTAATAAATAAGCCCCCATACTGTTGGTGTCTTCCTTCCCCTGATCAGAAAAATCACTTTCCTCCTCCCTTTGATATATAGTGAATGTCATTCACCACACAACTGAATGTGTCCCTATGTCCTTACATACATCTTCCCTTACAGTTGGGCCCACTCCTCAACTTGATTGAGGTTAGACGTGTAACTCACATCAGCTCGCAGGTGATGGGAAGGACAGATGGCAAAGGAAAATCGTTCCATCATTTTTTGATGGAAAATTGTCCCTTTGATGGAAAAGGGACAATGGCAACACTGGGTGCGAAGCCAGCTTCAGAGTTTAACACACCACAAGAGAAACTTATTCCATTTTCACCGACCGGTCTCATTCACACACACACACATAAGAAACCCCCCACTTGCTGCTCCGTTTACGTGGTCAGCTGGGACCACTGGGTGTCTGGCGTGGTGTTCTGACACACGGACGAGGGTAGCGGTGGTAGGTACTCCCCTGCGGCCTGGGAGGCGAGTGTACCAGGCGCGGCTGGTACACACACAGCAGAGATGGTACCACGCCCTCAGCACGACGTGGTACAATATGATGAAAATGACAGTCCTTTACTGTTCACTTTTAATTCCTCAGAATTACGAATTCCACGTTTCCAACACAACACTAAAACCTTCACAAGTTCGTCTCCCCCTTGTCCGTTCCTCCTACCTAATTGTAACTAAGGTACGATAGACGACGGATGTCAATAACTCACGTAGATATAATACAGCCTCCACAGTCCACTTTCTCTGGGTGGCATCCAACAATCACGCAGGAAGGTGACGATCCCTTCTCCTAAGTTCACATTAGTTAGCTTTATCTCCGTTTTCCCTCTTCCACGATACCGGAATCTTACTCCCACGATCCCGGGATGATAGCTCGACGATCGAGAGTGACTTTTGTGTCGTTGCAGGCGGTCTTTCCAGTGCTTAGCCTAGCACGAGAACGACACGTTCGCCTTCAGCAACAGACACAGTGTTACGACCCTGGGTTCTTCAGTGGAAACCAGAGGTCAAAATTTAACTAAATAAGCTACATTAGAGTAGTAAATCACAACTCGATGTGTCTTTGTTTTTATCTTCCCTGCCAGACGTAAGACTATTCTTGTTTCTCAAAGAGCATTTAAAGACTGAGCTGGGGGTTGATTATTTAATAATAACATAGGCACCAACTATGTTTACTAATACTCTAATCATTTGTAAAGTAAACCTGAGTAAACCTGGGCTGCGGTACGATTAGTTGAGCAGTCTGCTGGCAGCAGCCAGCTGGGGGGGGAAAGGAGAGAGAGACTCCATCTTTTTCTGAGCTGGCGTGGTGTAGACAGGATCCTCCTACCCTTCCTCTTCGTTTCCTTATTTCTGTGTCTTGTTCAAGATAAGTACCAACTGAGTTATTATTCCATGTCTGGCATACTCATGTTCTATGTGTAGAGTAGTATATTTTGTGTGTAGTAGGTGTTTTTAGGGTTTATATTACTAGTTATTCTAAAGGGGGTCCCATTGGAACCACGTGGTCCCCTACCCTAAGCTGACTAAGCTGACTACTGAATAACTTCAAGTTATTCAGTAGTAGAACTTTACCCTAGCTTGTGTTCAGTGTAAAACCTTGTATCCTGCCTATGTGGACCAAGGCTTTTAACGTAAGGTAGTGTGGTAAAGTTATTATTATTATTGTTATTGGTGTGAATGTATATGGGGGGCTGTTAAGGGGTTAATAAATAAGTACATGAATTATAAGAGTATCGTTCTTCCTGTGTAGGAGATCTTGATCATTCCCTAGACTGACATTGTTGTGTAGCCAAGTAGTCAGCACTACTTCTAGTTTCCATGGGGGCCGGGCCTTACTGATCTCCCCAAATAGATACATCTTTATTCTGACTGACCTTACCCCTGAATAGCACTAGTTCCCCTATAGCAAGCCCACCATATTTTTTATAACACACAGCCAAGCCTCACAAGAGGCGTGGAACGTCGACCACGCACGCTCTTCCCCCTGGCACGAGGGAGTCCCGTGACCCTACAACCGTTAACCCCCCAACCCCCTCTTTCCACTCTCTCCAAACTTGAACTTGATTGTAAATTGGATACAGCTATATTCAGAGAAGACTAAGATAAATACTAGTTTGGAAAGATTTTTGTTGAATTATGGAAAATAAAAGTTAGAGAAAAAATTAGATATGGCATCACTTTATTATTAGACATTTTAATAATAATGTTATTTATTATATGAATGGAGTTTGATAAAAATGTAGATAAAAATAGGAACTGCCTCGTATGGTCCAATAGGCCTTTTCCGGTTCCTTTTAATTGCTAAATGATCCATAAAATTTAAAGAACCCTTCCATATGAAAGAAACATTAGACAATTCCAGATCAAATTTGTGATAACTGGGTTCACTTAACATTTTGATATGAAAAGTAATTGTTTCAATGCATCCTGATATCATATTTAAAGTTTATTTATGTAATGCTCAGTTGATGTAAATACCAAATTCTTGGTGTTCATTCCCAGCCAACAACAGTTGAATGAATGGACTGAGTGTCTTTGTTAGCAACTGTGGTGAGGTCTGGGGAGATGTCGTATACGCCACTTATGCAAGTGTCCTTATCTTCATGGACCCGCTTTATTGGAGACGGAATCCTGGTGTCCAAGGGAAACATCCTGATGAGACTAACCACATTTCCATCCTTGGTTGAAGACGTTAAAATAATTTTGGGTAACAATGGTCTGCGCTCATTATCAGGTTCCTCGAGCGACAGTTCTGCGTCTGTAGTATATACATTCGTTGCCCGGAAATAGCACCAACAGACTGGAAACACTATAAAGCATAAAATAGTACACATTATAATACCAAACACTAGCACTAACATTGTGGATTCCATAATTCTAGAGAGCCAGTTAATGTGTGGTGAAGATTAAGCCACCTCAGAGATGTGGCTTAGAAAGAGTGGTCCGTAAATGGTAGATGTTTGAAGTAAATGTGATCTTGGTATGTTGTGACCTAAATTTATAGGGAACCACACCATCCCAAACACCTCACCAAGGTGTTTATGACCAGATGTTTGGGATCACACCTCACTCATAAATTGGATAAGTTTATATTTAGGAAATACTAGTTCGGTTACAGAGTTCTTGATTTGTGGAACCAAATTGAAAGTATCAAATTAGGATATAAAAAGAAACAATTAGGGTACTAAAAGTATCAACACAAGAGAGAACACGGAACAATGGGTATAAATTAGATAAGTTTAGATTTAAGAACATAAGAACAAAGGTTGTGCTCTCTGTTTTCTTTGGTATAAACATGCCCTAATACAAATTATTATAGCACCCCTAATACCATATGAGCCTCTATCTTTCTATCGGTCTTTCATGTGTATCAAAACTGTATCAAAAGCTTTGCAAAGATCAAGATTGGCCAGAGATAGGGGGAACAGATTAAGGGTTTGCTATCCGGGAGCTGGAATTGGTGATATTGTTGAAAACATGAATGATATTATGACGGGAAATGGGAACAAACCCATTATTTGTATTAGTGCCGGGGGTAATGATGTTGGGCGAGTTAGGAGTGAGGAACTAATACAGAGATTTAGGACACCCATTGAATTAGTTAGGAGCAAGGGAGGAATCCCGATCATATGTGGCATTCTTCCAAGAAAGGAAGTGGGAAATGAATGGATGTCGAGGGCACTTGGTGTCAATTGCCGGCTGGAAAGATATTGCAAATCAAATGCAATATCTTTCATAGACAACTGGGAACGCTTCTATGGAAGAAATGAAATGTATGCTCGTGATGGGGTGCATCTATCGAGGGCTGGGGTTGTTGCTGTTGCGAACTCGTTGGAAGAAGTGGTTAGAGGTGTTTGTTTGGGTTTAAACTGTTAGTAGGTAGTGATATGGGAATTGATTTGGAGGAAGGAGGTAATAAAAGTATGTGTTCGTGGGAGAAAATAATTGGCAAAATGATCAGGGAAAGAAAAGGGCCTCAAAATAACAATTCACTTAGGATATATTACACTAACAGTAGAAGTCTAAGAAATAAAATTAACGAATTAATTGCTCTTGTCTGCACAGAAAAAAATAGATATTATTGCACTTACCGAAACGTGGATGAATGTAGAAAATAGAGAACTATTAGCTGAATATCAGATAAATGGATTTAAACTATTTCACACAGATAGATATATTAGATGAGGAGGGGGAGTAGCCATATATGTTAGGGACAATTTGAAATGTAGTCTCAAAGAGGGAATCAAAACTGAGCCACACACAGAAACTATTTGGATAGAATTAAACGAAAAAGCAAATAATATTATAATAGGAGTTATATATAGGCCACCAAATTTAGACAGAATGGAAGCAAAGCATCTATGGAATGAAATATCTAGAGCATCTAGATCTAACAGTATTTATGTCATGGGTGACTTTAATTTTAGTGGAATAAACTGGGTGAACAAAACAGGGAATAGTGAAGCAGAAGATTTTCTAGAATTAATTGACGATTGCTTTCTTACGCAACACATTAAGGAACCAACGCGGGAAAATAATATTTTAGACTTAGTGTTAACTAACAGGGAAACACAAATTAATGACATCGAAATAGGGAGTGAGCTAGGGAACAGTAATCACAAAGTAATCAGATTTAGCATAGAATGGAATAGACCTGTAGGAGAAAATTCTGTTAAAGTGCCAGATTTTCGAAAAGCTGATTTTAATAGCCTAAGAAATGTTTTGGGTCAAATAGATTGGAAAGTTTTGGGTATGGGGTGTGGGCCGGTCTTAGAGCGAGCCATGAACCCAGCGATAGGTGACGTAAAAGGTGATTTTGATGTGGATTTAATATATAACTTATTTAAGAATATTCTAAACAAAGCACAGGAACGTAGTATACCATACAAATTGAATAGGTCGAATACTAATGACCCAAAGTGGATAACAAATAATTTAAAGAACCTTATAGGTAAAAAGAGAGCTTGGTACAAAAGGATTAAGAATGGGGAAGTCAGGTTAGAACATGAATTCATACAACTGGTTAGAAATGCTAAAAAAGAGATTAGGAAAGCAAAAAGAAACTATGAAGTTCGCATAGCAGAGCAAGCAAAGTCAAATCCTAAAGGGTTTTTTCAGTTATATCGAGCTAAGACTAGGGAAAGGATAGGTCCATTAAAATCTGAGACAGGTCAAATAACAGATAGTGATGAAGAGATGAGTAGTATTTTTAATAAATATTTTGTATCTGTATTTACTAAAGAGGAACTTAACAATATGCCTTCAGCCGAACAAGTCTATGTGGGTGGGGACGAGGACAGGTTGACGAGTTTAACAGTTACCAGGGAGGATGTTCTTAAACAAATAGTAAAACTCAAACCAAACAAATCCCCAGGGCCGGATGAAGTGTTTGCCAGGGTGCTTAAAGAATGCAAAGAGGAGCTTTGTGACCCACTGTCAACCATATTTAATAAATCAATAGAGTCAGGCAGAGTGCCAGAGTTTTGGAAAGTTGCTAATGTGATACCAGTTTTTAAGAAAGGAGATAGATCACTTGCGTCTAACTATCGACCAATTAGCCTAACGTCTATTGTGGGAAAGTTACTCGAATCTATAATAGCAAATAAAATTCGTCTTCATCTTGAAAAACATAAATTAATAATTGAGTCGCAACATGGTTTTATAAATGGCTGTTCATGTTTAACAAATTTGTTATCTTTTTATTCTAGCATTGTTGAGGCAGTTGATAGTGGTAAGGATTGCGATGTTGTGTACCTTGACTTTAGCAAAGCTTTTGATACAGTGGCACATGAAAGACTGATTAAAAAGTTAGAGTCTCATGGTATTGGGGGTGCTATATTAAGCTGGATTAGGGCATGGCTATACCAAAGGAAACAGAGAGTTAGTATAAATGGAGTCAAGTCAGAGTGGGAAAATGTTGTAAGTGGGGTGCCTCAGGGCTCTGTCCTGGGACCTCTGTTGTTTATAATATATATAAATGATTTAGATTCAGGTTTGAGTAGCAACATTTGCAAATTTGCCGATGATACGAAAATCGGTAGGGAAATTAATTCGGAGAAGGACTCACTATCACTTCAAGTTGATCTAGATAGGGTTTTGAAATGGTCGAAGGATTGGCAGATGCAGTTTAATGCTGATAAATGTAAAGTTCTGAGGTTAGGTAATGATGATAGGGTTAAAAGATACGAGCTAGATGGTGTTGAGATTGCGAAGTCGAATTGCGAAAGGGATCTGGGAGTTATGATTAGTAAGAATTTAAAACAAAAGGATCAATGCATAAATGTTCGTAATAAGGCAAATCGGACACTTGGATTTATTAATCGCAGCGTTAGTAACAAGACACCTGGTGTGGTTCTCAAGCTATATCTTGCTCTAGTTAGGCCCCATTTAGATTATGCAGTTCAGTTTTGGTCGCCATATTATAGAATGGATATAAATTCACTTGAACGTGTCCAGCGTAGGATGCCTAAGTTAATTCCCCAAATTAGAAATCTTTCATATGAGGAAAAATTAACAAAGCTTAAGTTGCATTCACTGGAAAGGCGAAGAGTTAGGGGTGACATGATAGAGGTTTACAAGTGGGTGAATGGACTTAACAAAGGGGATATTAATAGGGTATTAAAAGTATCAACACAAGACAGAACACGAAACAAAGGGTATAAATTGGATAAGTTTAGATTTAGGAAAGACTTTGGTAAATACTGGTTCAGTAACAGGGTTGTTGATTTGTGGAACCAATTACCGCGTAACATTGTGGAGGTGGGGTCCCTCGATTGCTTCAAGCATGGGTTGGACATGTATATGAGTGGGATTGGGTGGTTATAAATAGGAGCTGCCTCGTATGGGCCAACAGGCCTTCTGCAGTTGCCTTTGTTCTTATGTTCTTACGTTCAACACCATCTAGCTCGTATCTTGCAACTCTATCATCATTACCAAGCCTCAAAACTTTACATTTATCAGCAATAAACTGCATCTGCCAATCTTTCGACCATTTGAAACCCCTATTTACATCAAATTGAAGTGACAGTGAGTCTTCTTCCGTGCTTATTGACCTATCGTTTTTTGTATCATCAGCAAATTTGCAAACGTTGCTACTCAAACCTGAATCTAAATCATTTATATATATTATAAACACCAGAGGTCCTAGGATAGAGCCTTGTGGCACCCCACTTACAACATTTTCGCAGTCTGACTTTTTAATAAATATTTTATACCTATATTTACTAAAGAGGAACTTAACAATATGCCTTCAGCCGAACAAGTGAGGGTGGGGACGAGAACAGGTTGACTAGTTTTGCAGTTACCAGGGAGGATGTAAATAAACAAATAGTAAAACTAAAACGTGTTTACCAGGGTGCTTAAAGAATGCAAAGGGGAGCTTTCCGAGCCACTCTCTACCATATTTAATAAATCAATAGTGTTAGGCAGAGTGCCAGAGTGATGGAAGGTAGCGTGGTACCAATTTTTAAGAAACGTGATAGATCACTTGCGTCAAACTATAGGCCAATTAGCCTAACGTCTATTGTGGGAAAGTTATTTGAATCGATAGATGGAAATGTAATTCGTCTTCATTTTGAAAAACATAAATTAATGTATGATGGTTTTCTCAACATGGTTTTACATATGGCTGTTTATGTTTAACAAATTTGCTATCTTTATATTCTTGCATAATTGAGGCAGTTGATTGTGGTAAGGATTGTGATGTGTACCTTGACTTTAGCAAAGCTTTTGATACAATGCCACATGAAAGACTGATGAAAAAGATAGAGGCCCATGGTATTGGGGGTGTTATATTAAGTTGGATTAGGGCATGGTTATTCCAAAGAAAACCAGAGAGTTAGTATAAGTTGGGTTAAAAATACTACTCATCTCGTCATTATCCGTTATTTGACCTGTCTCCGTTTTTAATGGACCTCTCCTTTTCCTAGTCTTAGTTCGATATAACTGAAAAAACCCTTTAGGATTGGTCTTCGCTTGTCCTGCTATGCGAACTTCATAGTTTCTTTTTCCTTTCCTTATCTCTTTTTTAACATTTCTAATCAGTTGTTCGAATTCCTGTTCTAAACTGACTTTCCCATTCTTAATCCTTTTGTACCACGCTTTTTTTTACCTATAAGGTTCTTCAAATCCTTTGTTATTCACTTTGGGTCATTAGTATTTGATTTATTCAATTTGGATGGTATACTACGTTCCTGTGCTTTGCTTAGAATATTCTTTAATAAGATATATTTTGAATCCACATCGAGATCCCCTTTTATGTCACCTATCGCTGGGTTCATGTCTCGCTCCAAGACCAGCCCATCCCCCATGCTCAAGACTTTCCAATCTATTTGATCCAAAAAATTTCTTAGGCTATTGAAATCAGCTTTTCGAAAACCTGACACTTTAACAGAATTTTCTCTTACAGGTCTATTCCATTCTATGCTAAATCTGATTTCTTTGTGATCACTGTTCCCTAGCTCAATCCCTACTTCAATATGATTAATTTGTGTTTCCCTGTTAGTTAACACTAAATCTAAAGTGTTATTTTCCCGCGTTGGTTCCTTAATGTGTTAGATAAGAAAGCAATCGTCAAATAATTCTAGAAAATCTTCTGCTTCATTATTCCCTGTTCTGTTAGACCAATTTATTCCACTGAAATTTAAATCACCCATGACGCAAATACTGCTAGACCTAGATGCTCTAGATATTTCATCCCATAGGTGCTTTGCTTCCATCCTGTTAAAGTTTGGTGGCCTGTATAAGAACATAAGAATAAAGGTAACCTCAGAAGGACTATTGGCCCATACCAGGCAGTTCCTATCTATAACCACCCAATCCCACTCACAAACATAAACATAAACAGCCAGTGGATCGCTGACCGACCTCAACATCATATGAAGGACAATTTTGAGGACGAAAATCCAAACCTGGCTGTATTCAAACTAGAGTTCTGCAACACTGACAAAACATCAATGAAGATTACGTTCACCACCATAGCTGCGGCCACCCAGGGTGCCACACAAGGATTCTACTGCTTCGGCTTAAAAATTCCACCCCACCAAATGAAAAAGGAACGATACCACGAGATCCAGCAGTGCTTTAAGTGCTACGAGCTCTCCCACCCGACCAATAAGTGTCAGCACCCTGTCCAGAGGTGCAGCCTGTGCGCACTGGACCATCACTACTCCATTTGCAAGGCAACAGTCCATCGCTGCTTGTTCTGTGATGGCAATCACCCTGCAATTTCCTACCGCTGCCCTCGCAGACAGGAAAGCATCAAGGCCCAGGTTGAAGCCAAGAGAAACAACCCTTCTTCCTCCTCGACCAGAGCCCCAAGCGTTCAACCCACCACCTTAGCTCTCACTAATCGACCAGAAGACTTTCCAGTCTTACCAACATGTGGCTCCTCCCAGCAGGCGACACAGCCTTCTCATTGGGGACCCAAGGTCCCACAGGCTCCTTCACAGCCCCCTGCATCACGTGCAGGCATTATCCCTGGTCTTATTAGACTAGCGGAAAGGCTAGCAGGACTAGACAACCAGCGCTTTGTCAGTGAACTAAACGCATTATACATAGACAATGGACTGGCCCCCATCATAGCCACTAGCGTAAATCTCACTGCCTCCTCTACCACTCCGGAGACTACCACCAGGACGACCATGCAGTCAACTTCAACACCGACTCCAGAACCGCCTATGACCCGGGGCTACACAAACAGAGGAAATTCCTTCTCCAGCTCCCAACACTCCTACCATCACTATCTCAGCCGTCTACAAACGATAACAGCACCACCAGCGTTCCTGAAATAGCTACAACCACTAATCAACGACACCTAAGCCTACCTAAGGTTGCGAGGTATTGTAGTGTGGGTTGGTGGTTTTGTCGTTGTCGATCCTTCTTTCTGGACAACCCAACCCACAACTCGGTAGATTTATTATTATTAACATCTTTATTGACAAAATTAATTACAATTTTGCCTAATCTGAGGATTTTGATAGTCTTATTAAATTGAGGTTAATGCTAGTATTCACTGTCACGCAGGACAGAGGGTCATACATAAGACAATAGGCCTAAACTGTAGGCTGAAGCACATATATATCACGGTTACAATCAATGTTTTAATGTGTGGATATGTGAAAACAACTTTCTATTGTGCACTGCCACACAAGTGCAGGGATGGGTTCATAAGTGATACAGCTTAGAATATAAGTAGAAATTGTTCTTCATTCTTTAAAATGGACAAGCAAATTTTGGGTAAATTGTTAGGATGTCGTCCAGAACACCTGAGTCAATAAAATAGTTACACAGTTGGTGGTACAATAGGCCAGGAGGTCTAAAGTCCTTTACGGTTTCACATTCATCAATATAGTGTTCTAGTGAATGCATTAAAGGTTTATCACAGAGTTTACAATCTGAATATTCTGGTAGTGGCTCAGCCTCACTAACCTGCCAGATGTGTCTATAGCCAAGGCGAATTCGCGCAATTACTACATCACATTGCCTGGTCCGGTTACTGTGCTGACCATACAAATACCTATTATTACAGAACTTGTCATAACTTACAACTCGGTAGAGTGCTTATACTTCACTAGGAGACCACACTAGGGGCTTCTGGCTCTTGGAGAGGCTCAACGTCACACGTTTAGGGGATGCGGCTCCAACACTTAGCCTCGTTGTCACATGCACACCCAATCGAGCCGCTGTGACTCCCCACTCTCTCCTTATGTGATATGATCTCCTTAAAACCCACAACTCGGTAGAGTGCTTATACTTCACTAGGAGACCACACTAGGCGCTTCTGGCTCTTGGAAAGGGGCTCAACGTCACACGTTTAGGGGATGCGGCTCCAACACTTAGCCTCGTTGTCACATGCACACCCAATCGAGCCGCTGTGACTCCCCACTCTCTCCTTATGTGATATGATCTCCTCAATCCCCTTTGACTTACTAGTTTTCCGTCCTACCCTGTCCACAGCGGTGGTTCTTGGTTCTTTCTTTCTCTCTCTCTCTTTACTATTTCCTGGGAAGCCTCACTAGGACAAGGGCAAACACCAGCAAATTGGAATACATTCACTGGACAAAGCACATACACAATACATACACACATATAATAATAATGAATCCTATACTCTATACTATTACAATCAGGTTGCTCTCCAACACCATCAGAACTCTATCATCAGCTTATCAGGTGGTATCCTATCTTCTGATTCACCACCTCATACTATCAACCTTCTCAAGTAGATCAAGTCTTATAATACAATGTTGCACTATCAGCAAGAGAATATATATATCTATAAACATGTACAAGGAAAATCAGCGTATGAGTGCAATAACATATATATCAATATAAATGTTCCTTGATACACAACAAAGATCCATCGATCACCCCATCAGTCCTAGAACACATACATCTGTAGGTAATCCAGCCTACGTCTGTAACTCTACGACACTCCAATAAAAATATTTCCCCTTAAACACATAAACAAAAATAATCACACAATATGTTTGCCTCTGTTATATAAGGGGGTATCTGTACTATGGGGGATCTAGAATAACATGGATGTAGGGGTAGTAGTTAGCATTAAGGGTTATCAAATATGGGAGATCTCAAAGGCCCGGCCCCCACTATATAGAAATATATAGAAATAAACTTGTAGTGGCTTATTGCAGCAATAGTCAGCCTAGAGGTTAATCATAGATCTCCTACACAGGAAAAATGGATACTCCTTTACTAACTTACTTATTTATTAACCCCTTAACAACCCCCCATATACATTCACACCAATAAAAATAATATTTACTTTACCACACGATCTTACGTTAAAAGCCTTGGTCCACTTAAGCAGGATACAAGGTTTACACTGAGAACAAGCTAGGGTAAAGTACTACTAGTGAAGAGCTAGAAGCTTGAGTCAGCTTAGGGTAGGGAGACCACGTGGTTCCACTTGGACCCCTTTTAGAATAACTAATAATACAAACACTAGGAACACCTAATTCATGCACGGTATAATATTCTACACATTAGAACACGCCTATGCCAGACAATGAGAACGCTACACAGTATACTTAGCTGGGTATCAAAGACACAGAAATAAAGAAACGAGAGGAAGGGGAGGAGGTTCCTTTCACCACAGCCAGCCAGCAGAGAAGAGCGACCGTCTCCAGTCTTCTTCCCCAGTTCACCCGCTGCCAGCAGACTACTCAACTAATCGTACAGCATTCCTATCCCAAGTTACTCAGGTTTACTTTACAAATGATTAGAAAGTATTAGTAAACACTTTATTGTATTGAAAGTATTAGTAAAATAGGCACCATAGTTGGTGCCTATTTTATTATTTAATAATCAACCCCAAGCTCAGTCTTAAATGCTCTTTGAGAAACAAGAATAGTCTTACGTCTGGCAGGGAAGATACAAACAAATGCACCTCGTGATGCGTTTCCCTACTATAAGGCAGTTTATTTAGCTCATTTTTGACCTCTGGTTTCCACTGAGGAACCCAGGGTCGTAACACTCTCCAACATCTATCTGCTCTCTACATACTGTGAGAATGGACTTCCCCATTTTGGGCGGGTTCATGCTCCACCTCACTCTCTCTGGTAGGGTCCTCCGCCGCCAGGAGCTGGGCTCCGTCAGTTGGCTTCAGGCGGTCGACAGGAGAGGACGTGATGCGTTTCCCTACTATAAGGCAGTTTATTTAGCTCATTTTTTACCTCTGGTTTCCACTGAGGAACCCAGGGTCGTAACACTCTCCAACATCTATCTGCTCTCTACATACTGTGAGAATGGACTTCCCCATTTTGGGCGGGTCCATGCTCCACCTCACTCTCTCTGGTAGGGTCCTCCGCCGCCAGGAGCTGGGCTCCGTCAGTTGGCTTCACGCGGTCGACAGGAGAGGACGTGATGCGTTTCCCTACTATAAGGCAGTTTATTTAGCTCATTTTTGACCTCTGGTTTCCACTGAGGAACCCAGGGTCGTAACACTCTCCAACATCTATCTGCTCTCTACATACTGTGAGAATGGACTTCCCCATTTTGGGCGGGTCCATGCTCCACCTCACTCTCTCTGGTAGGGTCCTCCGCTGCCAGGAGCTGGGCTCCGTCAGTTGGCTTCAGGCGGTCGACAGGAGAGGACGCGCTGCTCGTCCCTCCAGCTGTTTCTCCCTCTCCACTCTCTTATTTTAGGCCTTCTGCCTTATCAAAACATGTCTAACTTATCAATAAACATTGCTACTGTCGCTGGGCACACGACCAACTACAAGCAATCACTATGAACTGGCTTAAATCGTGCTTACCACAGATTGTCTGGTCGAGGGCGCTCCTCCCTCTGACTGAGGCTGGTCAGGGCGCTCCCCCAGCCCACAATAATGTCTCTGGGCAGCTTAATAAACACTCCTCGCCGTCCAGGACTTGAGACCACAACGTTCTCAGCTCAATTCCACAGCTGGCACGTCTGCACACTTCTCTTCTCTTGGAGATATATCACTAGGGGTTCCTTTCTGACAGGAGCTCAGACGGAGCGCGGCTTTCCCCTGCGATGTTTGGCACTCAAGTGAGGTCAAAGCCCTCCAGAAGCGAGCCTCATGCCTCCAGCAAATTATCCACATCTCTTAACCAGTCATTTATCTGTTTTCTTATTCACTGCCCATAATCTTAAACTCCGTGTAAAATTTACCCAATTATTTTTACATATGAATCTTCATGTCTGTATTTCCGACCACCTAGTCAGGTCAGGCTTGATAGAATAATTCTCAAAGGGGAGACTCGTTTTTCAGCTACCTGGGATCATAACAGGCGAAAGACAAAAACGCCCACTACGGAGGTTACAGACTCCTCAGACGAGGAAATCATAGTAGGAGCTCCACCGCCGCATCACAAATACGACACCTACACGGTTGAAGACTTCCTCATGGAGGCCATGTCACCAAACTATAACGACAGCACTGCTCAGCCAAAGTCGCAGGCAAAGAAAAAACGGAAAACCTAGAGGTCCACACCAATCCCACCAGCTCCATAACTGGTATAGCCAGCCCCCCCAGGCTGAAAACCATCATGAAGACCCCCATCCATCGCCAGATCTCTAGTATCAGCCACTGATACAGATAATGGCTCCAAAGACCCTCCACTTACGGGCTCACCATAGCCCGTGCTACTGGAACTTATTGTTCTGAGTAGCGAATCTTAAACAACAACAACAGCATCATAAACATGTCCAACCTACGCTTGAAACAATCGAGGGACCCCACCTCCACCACGTTACGCGGTAATTGGTTCCACAAATCAACAACCCTGTTACCGAACCAGTATTTACCCAAGTCTTTCCTAAATCTAAATTTATCTTATTTATACCTACTGTTTCGTGTTGTGTCGTGTGTTGATACTTAAAATACCCTATTAATTTATCTTTTGTTGTGTCCATTCATCCACTTGTAAACCTCTATCATGTCACCCCTAACTCTTTGCCTTTCCAGTGAATGCAACTTAAGCTTTGCTAATCTTTCTTCATATAAAAGATTTCTAATTTGGAGAATTAACTTAGTCATCCTACGCTGGATACGTTCATGTGAATTTTTATCCATTCTATAGTACGGCGACCAAAACTAAGAACATAAGAACAAAGGCAACTGCAGAAGGCCTGTTGGCCCATACGAGGCAGCTCCTATTTATAACCACCCAATCCCACTCATATACATGTCCAACCCATGCTTGAAACTATCGAGGGACCCCACCTCCACAATGTTACGCGGCAATTTGTTCTACAAATCAAAAACCCTGTTACTGAACCAGTATTTACCCAAGTCTTTCCTAAATCTAAACTTATCCAATTTATACCCATTGTTTCGTGTTCTGTCTTGTGTTGATACTTTTAATACCCTATTAATATCCCCTTTGTTATGTCCATTCATCCACTTGTAAACCTCCATCATGTCACCCCTAACTCTTCGCCTTTCCAGCGAATGTAACTTAAGCTTTGTTAATCTTTCTTCATTTGAAAGATTTCTAATTTGGGGAATTAACTTAGTCATCCTACGCTGGACACGTTCAAGTGAATTTATATCCATTCTATAACATGGCGACCAAAACTGAACTGCATAATCTAAATGGGGCCTAACAAGAGCAAGATATAGCTTGAGAACCACACCCGGTGTCTTGTTACTAACGCTGCGATTAATAAATCCAAGTGTCCGATTTGCCTTATTACGAACATTTATGCATTGATCCTTTTGTTTTAAATTCTTACTAATCATAACTCCCAGATCCTTTTCGCAAATCGATTTCACAATCTCAACACCATCTAGCTCGTATCTTGTAACCCTATCATCATTACCTAACCTCAGAACTTTACATTTATCAGCATTAAACTGCATCTGCCAATCCTTCGACCATTTCAAAACCCTATCTAGATCAACTTGAAGTGATAGTGAGTCCTCCTCCGAATTAATTTCCTTACCGATTTTCGTATCATCGGCAAATTTGCAAATGTTGAGAAGTAACAACGAGAAGTAACGAAGGAGGAGACCAGCAGTAAAGGGACCTCGTCTTGGAGAGTTGCGAAAGACAGCGGCCTTAAGAAGACTTTGATAAAGCCGCCTTCAAACGCCATAGCAACTTCAAATTCATTTGACGTTTTGGAGGACGAGTGCTGTGGAGAGACTGTGGATCGCGCAAAAGGGAAAGCAACGAAGAGAAAGGAAGCGCAGGCCCCTCAGAAAGTAAAGGAAGTACCTAAGCAAACATTAGTTGTGGGAGATTCCCAGATAAGGTATTTGGATAGAACGTTTTGTGCTAGAGATAGGGGGAACAGGTTAAGGGTTTGCTATCCAGGAGCTGGCATTGGTGATATTATAAACAACATGAATGATATTATGGCTGGTAATGGGAACAATCCCATTATTTGCATTAGCGTGGGAGGAAATGATGTTGGTCGAGTCAGGAGTGAGGAACTGGTTCAGAGGTATAAAACAGCCATAGAGTTAGTTAGGAGCAAGGGAGGAATCCCGATCATATGTGGCATTCTTCCAAGAAAGGGAGTGGGAAATGAATGGATATCGAGGGCACTTGGTGTCAATTGCCGGCTGGAAAGATATTGCAAATCAAATGCAATATCTTTCATAGACAACTGGGAACACTTCTATGGAAGAAATGAAATGTATGCTCGTGATGGGGTGCATCTATCGAGAGCTGGGGTTGTTGCTGTTGCGAACTCGCTAGAAGAAGTGGTTAGAGGTGTTTGTTTGGGTTTAAACTGTTAGTAGATAGAGGTATGGGAATTGATTTGGAGGAAGGAGGTAATAAAAGTATGTGTTTGTGGGAGAAAGGAATTGGCAAAACGATCAGGGATAGAGAAGGTCCGCAAAATAACAATTCACTTAGGGTATATTACACTAACAGTAGAAGTCTAAGAAATAAAATTAACGAATTAAATGCTCTTGTCTGCACAGAAAAAATAGATATTATTGCACTTACCGAAACGTGGATGAATGTAGAAAATAGAGAACTATTAGCTGAATATCAATTATATGGATTTAAACTATTTCACACAGATAGATATATTAGACGAGGAGGTGGAGTAGCCATATATGTTAGGGACAATTTGAAATGTAGTCTCAAAGAGGGAATCAAAACAGAGCCACACACAGAAACTATTTGGATTGAATTAAACGAAAAAGCTAATAATATTATAATAGGAGTAATATATAGGCCACCAAATTTAGACAGAATGGAAGCAAAGCATCTATGGGATGAAATATCTAGAGCATCTAGATCTAACAGTATTTATGTCATGGGTGACTTTAATTTTAGCGGAATAAACTGGTTGAACAAAACAGGGAATAGTGAAGCAGAAGATTTTCTAGAATTAATTGACGATTGCTTTCTTACGCAACACATTAAGGAACCAACACGGGAAAATAATATTTTAAATTTAGTGTTAACTAACAGGGAAACGCAAATTAATGACATCGAAATAGGGAGTGAGCTAGGGAGCAGTGATCACAAAGAAATCAGATTTAGCATAGAATGGAATAGACCAGTAGGAGAAAATTCTGTTAAAGTGCCAGATTTTCGAAAAGCTGATTTTAATAGCCTAAGAAATTTTTGGGGTCAAATTGATTGGAAAGGCTTGGGTATGGGGTGTGGGCCGGTCTTGGAGCGAGACATGAACCCAGCGATAGGTGACTTAAATGGGGATTTCGATGTGGATTCAATATATAACTTATTTAAGAATATTCTAAACAAAGCACAGGAACGTAGTATACCATACAAATTGAATAGATCGTATACTAATGACCCAAAGTGGATAACAAAGAATTTGAAGAACCTTATAGGTAAAAAGAGAGCTTGGTACAAAAGGATTAAAAATGGGGAGGTCACTTTAGAACAGGAATTCGTACAACTGGTTAGAAATGTTAAAAAAGAGATAAGGAAAGCAAAAAGAAACTATGAAGTTTGCATAGCAGGGCAAGCAAAGACAAATCCTAAAGGGTTTTTTCAGTTATATCGTACTAAGACTAGGGAAAGGATAGGTCCATTAAAAACTGAGACAGGTCAAATAACAGATAGTGATGAAGAGATGAGTAGTATTTTTAATAAATATTTTGTATCTGTATTTACTAAAGAGGAACTTAACAATATGCCTTCAGCCGAACAAGTCTATGTGGGTGGGGACGAGGACAGGTTGACGAGTTTAGCAGTTACCAGGGAGGATGTTCTTAAACAAATAGTAAAACTCAAACCAAACAAATCCCCAGGGCCGGATGAAGTGTTTGCTAGGGTGCTTAAAGAATGCAAAGAGGAGCTTTGTGACCCACTGTCAACCATATTTAATAAATCAATAGAGTCAGGCAGAGTGCCAGAGTTTTGGAAAGTTGCTAATGTGATACCAGTTTTTAAGAAAGGAGATAGATCACTTGTGTCTAACTATCGACCAATTAGCCTAACGTCTATTGTGGGAAAGTTACTCGAATCTATAATAGCAAATAAAATTCGTCTTCATCTTGAAAAATATAAATTAATAATTGAGTCGCAACATGGTTTTATAAATGGCCGTTCATGTTTAACAAATTTGTTATCTTTTTATTCTAGCATTGTTGAGGCAGTTGATAGTGGTAAGGATTGCGATGTTGTATACCTTGACTTTAGCAAAGCTTTTGATACAGTGCCACATGAAAGACTGATTAAAAAAATAGAGTCTCATGGTATTGGGGGTGCTATATTAAGCTGGATTAGGGCATGGCTATACCAAAGGAAACAGAGAGTTAGTATAAATGGAATCAAGTCAGAGTGGGAAAATGTTGTAAGTGGAGTGCCTCAAGGCTATGTCCTGGGACCTCTGTTGTTTATAATATATATAAATGATTTAGATTCAGGTTTGAGTAGCAACATTTGCAAATTTGCCGATGATACGAAAATCGGTAGGGAAATTAATTCGGAGGAGGACTCACTATCACTTCAAGTTGATCTAGATAGGGTTTTGAAATGGTCAAAGGATTGGCAGATGCAGTTTAATGCTGATAAATGTAAATTTCTGAGGTTAGGTAATGATGATAGAGTTACAAGATACGAGCTAGATGGTGTTGTGATTGCGAAGTCGGATTGCGAAAGGGATCTGGGAGTTATGATTAGTAAGAATTTAAAACAAAAGGATCAATGCATAAATGTTCGTAATAAGGCAAATCGGACACTTGGATTTATTAATCGCAGCGTTAGTAACAAGACACCTGGTGTGGTTCTCAAGCTATATCTTGCTCTAGTTAGGCCCCATTTAGATTATGCAGTTCAGTTTTGGTCGCCATATTATAGAATGGATATAAATTCACTTGAACGTGTCCAGCGTAGGATGACTAAGTTAATTCCCCAAATTAGAAATCTTTCATATGAAGAAAGATTAACAAAGCTTAAGTTGCATTCACTGGAAAGGCGAAGAGTTAGGGGTGACATGATAGAGGTTTACAAGTGGATGAATGGACATAACCGGGGGGATATTAATAGGGTATTAAAAGTATCAACACAGGACAGAACACGAAACAATGGATATAAGAACATAAGAACATAAGAACATAAGAACAAAGGTAACTGCAGAAGGCCTATTGGCCCATACGAGGCAGCTCCTATTCTATAACCACCCAATCCCACTCATATACTTGTCCAACCCGTGCTTGAAACAATCGAGGGACCCCACCTCCACAATGTTACGCGGCAATTGGTTCCACAAATCAACAACCCTGTTACTGAACCAGTATTTACCCAAGTCTTTCCTAAATCTAAACTTATCCAATTTATATCCATTGTTTCGTGTTCTGTCCTGTGTTGATACTTTTAATACCCTATTAATATCCCCCCGGTTATGTCCATTCATCCACTTGTAAACCTCTATCATGTCACCCCTAACTCTTCGCCTTTCCAGTGAATGCAACTTAAGCTTTGTTAATCTTTCTTCATATGAAAGATTTCTAATTTGGGGAATTAACTTAGTCATCCTACGCTGGACACGTTCAAGTGAATTTATATCCATTCTATAATATGGCGACCAAAACTGAACTGCATAATCTAAATGGGGCCTAACTAGAGCAAGATATAGCTTGAGAACCACACCAGGTGTCTTGTTACTAACGCTGCGATTAATAAATCCAAGTGTCCGATTTGCCTTATTACGAACATTTATGCATTGATCCTTTTGTTTTAAATTCTTACTAATCATAACTCCCAGATCCCTTTCGCAATCCGACTTCGCAATCACAACACCATCTAGCTCGTATCTTGTAACTCTATCATCATTACCTAACCTCAGAACTTTACATTTATCAGCATTAAACTGCATCTGCCAATCCTTTGACCATTTCAAAACCCTATCTAGATCAACTTGAAGTGATAGTGAGTCCTCCTCCGAATTAATTTCCCTACCGATTTTCGTATCATCGGCAAATTTGCAAATGTTGCTACTCAAACCTGAATCTAAATCATTTATATATATTATAAACAACAGAGGTCCCAGGACAGAGCCTTGAGGCACTCCACTTACAACATTTTCCCACTCTGACTTGATTCCATTTATACTAACTCTCTGTTTCCTTTGGTATAGCCATGCCCTAATCCAGCTTAATATAGCACCCCCAATACCATGAGACTCTATTTTTTTAATCAGTCTTTCATGTGGCACTGTATCAAAAGCTTTGCTAAAGTCAAGGTATACAACATCGCAATCCTTACCACTATCAACTGCCTCAACAATGCTAGAATAAAAAGATAACAAATTTGTTAAACATGAACGGCCATTTATAAAACCATGTTGCGACTCAATTATTAATTTATGTTTTTCAAGATGAAGACGAATTTTATTTGCTATTATAGATTCGAGTAACTTTCCCACAATAGACGTTAGGCTAATTGGTCGATAGTTAGACGCAAGTGATCTATCTCCTTTCTTAAAAACTGGTATCACATTAGCAACTTTCCAAAACTCTGGCACTCTGCCTGACTCTATTGATTTATTAAATATGGTTGACAGTGGGTCACAAAGCTCCTCTTTGCATTCTTTAAGCACCCTAGCAAACACTTCATCCGGCCCTGGGGATTTGTTTGGTTTGAGTTTTACTATTTGTTTAAGAACATCCTCCCTGGTAACTGCTAAACTCGTCAACCTGTCCTCGTCCCCACCCACATAGACTTGTTCGGCTGAAGGCATATTGTTAAGTTCCTCTTTAGTAAATACAGATACAAAATATTTATTAAAAATACTACTCATCTCTTCATCACTATCTGTTATTTGACCTGTCTCAGTTTTTAATGGACCTATCCTTTCCCTAGTCTTAGTACGATATAACTGAAAAAACCCTTTAGGATTTGTCTTTGCTTGCCCTGCTATGCGAACTTCATAGTTTCTTTTTGCTTTCCTTATCTCTTTTTTAACATTTCTAACCAGTTGTACGAATTCCTGTTCTAAAGTGACCTCCCCATTTTTAATCCTTTTGTACCAAGCTCTCTTTTTACCTATAAGGTTCTTCAAATTCTTTGTTATCCACTTTGGGTCATTAGTATACGATCTATTCAATTTGTATGGTATACTACGTTCCTGTGCTTTGTTTAGAATATTCTTAAATAAGTTATATATTGAATCCACATCGAAATCCCCATTTAAGTCACCTATCGCTGGGTTCATGTCTCGCTCCAAGACCGGCCCACACCCCATACCCAAGCCTTTCCAATCAATTTGACCCAAAAAATTTCTTAGGCTATTAAAATCAGCTTTTCGAAAATCTGGCACTTTAACAGAATTTTCTCCTACTGGTCTATTCCATTCTATGCTAAATCTGATTTCTTTGTGATCACTGCTCCCTAGCTCACTCCCTATTTCGATGTCATTAATTTGCGTTTCCCTGTTAGTTAACACTAAATCTAAAATATTATTTTCCCGTGTTGGTTCCTTAATGTGTTGCGTAAGAAAGCAATCGTCAATTAATTCTAGAAAATCTTCTACTTCACTATTCCCTGTTTTGTTCAACCAGTTTATTCCGCTAAAATTAAAGTCACCCATGACATAAATACTGTTAGATCTAGATGCTCTAGATATTTCATCCCATAGATGCTTTGCTTCCATTCTGTCTAAATTTGGTGGCCTATATATTACTCCTATTATAATATTATTAGCTTTTTCGTTTAATTCAATCCAAATAGTTTCTGTGTGTGGCTCTGTTTTGATTCCCTCTTTGAGACTACATTTCAAATTGTCCCTAACATATATGGCTACTCCACCTCCTCGTCTAATATATCTATCTGTGTGAAATAGTTTAAATCCATATATTTGGTATTCAGCTAATAGTTCTCTATTTTCTACATTCATCCACGTTTCGGTAAGTGCAATAATATCTATTTTTTCTGTGCAGACAAGAGCATTTAATTCGTTAATTTTATTTCTTAGACTTCTACTGTTAGTGTAATATACCCTAAGTGAATTGTTATTTTGCGGACCTTCTCTTTCCCTGGTCGTTTTGCCAATTCCTTTCTCCCACAAACACATACTTTTATTACCTCCTTCCTCCAAATCAATTCCCATACCTCTATCTACTAACAGTTTAAACCCAAACAAACACCTCTAACCACTTCTTCTAGCGAGTTCGCAACAGCAACAACCCCAGCTCTCGATAGATGCACCCCATCACGAGCATACATTTCATTTCTTCCATAGAAGTGTTCCCAGTTGCCTATGAAAGATATTGCATTTGATTTGCAATATCTTTCCAGCCGGCAATTGACACCAAGTGCCCTCGATATCCATTCATTTCCCACTCCCTTTCTTGGAAGAATGCCACATATGATCGGGATTCCTCCCTTGCTCCTAACTAACTCTATGGCTGTTTTATACCTCTGAATCAGTTCCTCACTCCTGACTCGACCAACATCATTTCCTCCCACGCTAATGCAAATAATGGGATTGTTCCCATTACCAGCCATAATATCATTCATGTTGTTTATAATATCACCAATGCCAGCTCCGGGATAGCAAACCCTTAACCTGTTCCCCCTATCTCTAGCACAAAACGTTCTATCGAAATACCTTATCTGGGAATCTCCCACAACTAATGTTTGCTTAGGTACTTTTGCTTAGGTATAAATTGGATAAGTTTAGATTTAGGAAAGACTTGGGTAAATACTGGTTCAGTAACAGGGTTCTTGATTTGTGGAACCAATTGCCGCGTAACATTGTGGAGGTGGGGTCCCTCGATTGTTTCAAGCACGGGTTGGACAAGTATATGAGTGGGATTGGGTGGTTATAGAATAGGAGCTGCCTCGTATGGGCCAATAGGCCTTCTGCAGTTACCTTTGTTCTTATGTTCTTATGTTCTTATTCGATCTATTCAATTTGTATGGTATACTACGTTCCTGTGCTTTGTTTAGAATATTCTTAAATAAGTTATATATTGAATCCTCATCGAAATCCCCATTTAAGTCACCTATCGCTGGGTTCATGTCTCGCTCCAAGACCGGCCCACACCCCATACCCAAGACTTTCCAATCAATTTGTCCCAAAAAATTTCTTAGGCTATTAAAATCAGCTTTTCGAAAATCTGGCACTTTAACAGAATTTTCTCCTACTGGTCTATTCCATTCTATGCTAAATCTGATTTCTTTGTGATCACTGTTCCCTAGCTCACTCCCTATTTCGATGTCATTGATTTGTGTTTCCCTGTTAGTTAACACTAAATCTAAAATATTATTTTCCCGTGTTGGTTCCTTAATGTGTTGCGTAAGAAAGCAATCGTCAATTAATTCTAGAAAATCTTCTGCTTCACTATTCCCTGTTTTGTTCAACCAGTTTATTCCACTAAAATTAAAGTCACCCATGACGTAAATACTGTTATATCTAGATGCCCTAGATATTTCATCCCATAGATGCTTTGCTTCCATTCTGTCGAAATTTGGTGGCCTATATATAACTCCTATTATAATATTATTTGCTTTTTTTGTTTAATTCTATCCAAATAGTTTCTGTGTGTGGCTCAGTTTTGATTCCCTCTTTGAGACTACATTTCAAATTGTCCCTAACATATATGGCTACTCCACCTCCTCGTCTAATATATCTATCTGTGTGAAATAGTTTAAATCCCTTTATTTGATATTCAGCTAATAGTTCTCTATTTTCTACATTCATCCACGTTTCAGTAAGTGCAATAATATCTATTTTTTCTGTGCAGACAAGAGCATTTAATTCATTAATTTTATTTCTTAGACTTCTACTGTTAGTGTAATATATCCTAAGTGAATTGTTATTTTGAGGCCCTTTTCTTTCCCTGATCATTTTGCCAATTCTTTTCTCCCACGAACACATACTTTTATTACCTCCTTCCTCCAAATCAATTCCCATACTACTATCTACTAACAGTTTAAACCCAAACAAACATCTCTAACCACTGGTTCCAACGAGTTCGCAACAGCAACAACCCCAGCCGTCGATAGATGCACCCCATAACGAGCATACATTTCATTTCTTCCATAGAAGCGTTCCCAGTTGTCTATGAAAGATATTGCATTTGATTTGCAATATCTTTCCAGCCGGCAATTGACACCAAGTGCCCTCGACATCCATTCATTTCCCACTCCCTTTCTTGGAAGAATGCCACATCTGATCGGGATTCCTCCCTTGCTCCTAACTAATTCAATGGCTGTCCTAAATCTCTGTATTAGTTCCTCACTTCTAACTCGCCCAACATCATTACCCCCGGCACTAATACAAATAATGGGTTTGTTCCCATTTCCCGTCATAATATCATTCATGTTTTCAACAATATCACCAATTCCAGCTCCCGGATAGCAAACCCTTAATCTGTTCCCCCTATCTGGCACAAAACGTTCTGTCTAAATACCTCACCTGGGAATCTCCCACAACCAAAATTCGCTTCGGTACCGCCTTAACTTTCTGGTTCCACAAATCAACAACCCTGTTACTGAACCAGTATTTCCTAAATTTAAACTTATCCAATTTATACCCATTGTTTCGTGTTCTGTCTTGTGTTCATACTTTTAATACCCTATTAATATCCCCTTTGTTATGTCCATTCACCCACTTGTAAACCTCTATCATGTCACCCCTAACTCTTCGCCTTTCCAGTGAATGTAACTTAAGCTTTGTTAATCTTTCTTCATATGAAAGATTTCTAATTTGGGGAATTAACTTAGTCATCCTACGTTGGACACGTTCAAGTGAATTTATATCCATTCTATAATATGGCGACCAAAACTGAACTGCATAATCTAAATGGGGCCTAACTAGAGCAAGATATAGCTTGAGAACCACACCAGGTGTCTTGTTACTAACGCTGCGATTAATAAATCCAAGTGTCCGATTTGCCTTATTACGAACATTTATGCATTGATCCTTTTGTTTTAAATTCTTACTAATCATAACTCCCAGATCCCTTTCGCAATCCGACTTCGCAATCTCAACACCATCTAGCTCGTATCTTGTAACTCTATCATCATTACCTAACCTCAGAACTTTACATTTATCAGCATTAAACTGCATCTGCCAATCCTTTGACCATTTCAAAACCTTTTTATTTCAGCATAGTTGAGGAAGTTGATAGCGGTAAGGATTGTGATGTTGTGTAACTTGACTTTAGCAAAGCTTTTGATACAGTGCCACATGAAAGACTAATTAAAAAAATAGAAGTTCATGGTATTGGGGGTGCTATATTAAGTTGGATTAGGGCATGGCTATTCCAAAGGAAACAGAGAGTTAGTATAAATGGGGTTAAATCAGAGTGGGATAATGTTGTTAGTGGAGTACCTCAGGGCTCTCTCCTCGGACCTCTGTTGTTTATAATATATATAAATGATTTAGATTCAGGTTTGAGTAGCAACATTTGCAAATTTGCCGATGATACGAAAATCGATAGGGAAATTAATTCGGAGGAGGACTCACTATCAATTCAAGTTGATCTAGATAGGGTTTTGAAATGGTCAAAGGATTGACAAATGCAGTTTAATGCTGATAAATGTAAGGTAGGTAATGAGGCTAGGTAATGAGGTAGGTCTTAGGCTAGGTAATGATGACAGAGTTACAAGATACGAGCTAGATGGTGTTGCGATTGCGAAGTCGGATTGCGAAAGGGATCTGGGAGTTATGATTAGTAAGAATTCAAAACAAAACAGCCATAGAGTTAGTTAGGAGCAATGGAGGAATCCCGATCATATGTGGCATTCTTCCAAGAAAGGGAGTGGGAAATGAATGGATATCGAGGGCACTTGGTGTCAATTGCCGGCTGGAAAGATATTGCAAATCAAATGCAATATCTTTCATAGACAACTGGGAACACTTCTATGGAAGAAATGAAATGTATGCTCGTGATGGGGTGCATCTATCGAGAGCTGGGGTTGTTGCTGTTGCGAACTCGTTAGAAGAAGTGGTTAGAGGTGTTTGTTTGGGTTTAAACTGTTAGTAGATAGAGGTATGGGAATTGATTTGGAGGAAGGAGGTAATAAAAATGTGTTTGTGGGAGAAAGGAATTGGCAAAACGATCAGGGAAAGAGAAGGTCCGCAAAATAACAATTCACTTAGGGTATATTACACTAACAGTAGAAGTCTAAGAAATAAAATTAACGAATTAAATGCTCTTGTCTGCACAGAAAGAATAGATATTATTGCACTTACCGAAACGTGGATGAATGTAGAAAATAGAGAACTATTAGCTGAATATCAAATATATGGATTTAAACTATTTCACACAGATAGATATATTAGACGAGGAGGTGGAGTAGCCATATATGTTAGGGACAATTTGAAATGTAGTCTCAAAGAGGGAATCAAAACAGAGCCACACACAGAAACTATTTGGATTGAATTAAACGAAAAAGCTAATAATATTATAATAGGAGTAATATATAGGCCACCAAATTTAGACAGAATGGAAGCAAAGCATCTATGGGATGAAATATCTAGAGCATCTAGATCTAACAGTATTTATGTCATGGGTGACTTTAATTTTAGCGGAATAAACTGGTTGAACAAAACAGGGAATAGTGAAACAGAAGATTTTCTAGAATTAATTGACGATTGCTTTCTTACGCAACACATTAAGGAACCAACACGGGAAAATAATATTTTAGATTTAGTGTTAACTAACAGGGAAACGCAAATTAATGACATCGAAATAGGGAGTGAGCTAGGGAGCAGTGATCACAAAGAAATCAGATTTAGCATAGAATGGAATAGACCAGTAGGAGAAAATTCTGTTAAAGTGCCAGATTTTCGAAAAGCTGATTTTAATAGCCTAAGAAATTTTTTGGGTCAAATTGATTGGAAAGTCTTGGGTATGGGGTGGGGGCCGGTCTTGGAGCGAGACATGAACCCAGCGATAGGTGACTTAAATGGGGATTTCGATGTGGATTCAATATATTACTTATTTAAGAATATTCTAAACAAAGCACAGGAACGTAGTATACCATACAAATTGAATAGATCGAATACTAATGACCCAAAGTGGATAACAAAGAATTTGAAGAACCTTATAGGTAAAAAGAGAGCTTGGTACAAAAGGATTAAAAATGGGGAGGTCACTTTAGAACAGGAATTCGTACAACTGGTTAGAAATGTTAAAAAAGAGATAAGGAAAGCAAAAAGAAACTATGAAGTTCGCATAGCAGGGCAAGCAAAGACAAATCCTAAAGGGTTTTTTCAGTTATATCGTACCAAGACTAGGGAAAGGATAGGTCCATTAAAAACTGAGACAGGTCAAATAACAGATAGTGATGAAGAGATGAGTAGTATTTTTAATAAATATTTTGTATCTGTATTTACTAAAGAGGAACTTAACAATATGCCTTCAGCCGAACAAGTCTATGTGGGTGGGGACGAGGACAGGTTGACGAGTTTAGCAGTTACCAGGGAGGATGTTCTTAAACAAATAGTAAAACTCAAACCAAACAAATCCCCAGGGCCGGATGAAGTGTTTGCCAGGGTGCTTAAAGAATGCAAAGAGGAGCTTTGTGACCCACTGTCAACCATATTTAATAAATCAATAGAGACAGGCAGAGTGCCAGAGTTTTGGAAAGTTGCTAATGTGATACCAGTTTTTAAGAAAGGAGATAGATCACTTGCGTCTAACTATCGACCAATTAGCCTCACGTCTATTGTGGGAAAGTTACTCGAATCTATAATAGCAAATAAAATTCGTCTTCATCTTGAAAAACATAAATTAATAATTGAGTCGCAACATGGTTTTATAAATGGCCGTTCATGTTTAACAAATTTGTTATCTTTTTATTCTAGCATTGTTGAGGCAGTTGATAGTGGTAAGGATTGCGATGTTGTATACCTTGACTTTAGCAAAGCTTTTGATACAGTGCCACATGAAAGACTGATTAAAAAGATAGAGTCTCATGGTATTGGGGGTGCTATATTAAGCTGGATTAGGGCATGGCTATACCAAAGGAAACAGAGAGTTAGTATAAATGGAATCAAGTCAGAGTGGGAAAATGTTGTAAGTGGAGTGCCTCAAGGCTCTGTCCTGGGACCTCTGTTGTTTATAATACATATAAATGATTTAGATTCAGGTTTGAGTAACAACATTTGCAAATTTGCCGATGATACGAAAATCGGTAGGGAAATTAATTCGGAGGAGGACTCACTATCACTTCAAGTTGATCTAGATAGGGTTTTGAAATGGTCAAAGGATTGGCAGATGCAGTTTAATGCTGATAAATGTAAAGTTCTGAGGTTAGGTAATGATGATAGAGTTTCAAGATTCGAGCTAGATGGTGTTGTGATTGCGAAGTCGGATTGCGAAAGGGATCTGGGAGTTATGATTAGTAAGAATTTAAAACAAAAGGATCAATGCATAAATGTTCGTAATAAGGCAAATCGGACACTTGGATTTATTAATCGCAGCGTTAGTAACAAGACACCTGGTGTGGTTCTCAAGCTATATCTTGCTCTAGTTAGGCCCCATTTAGATTATGCAGTTCAGTTTTGGTCGCCATATTATAGAATGGATATAAATTCACTTGAACGTGTCCAGCGTAGGATGACTAAGTTAATTCCCCAAATTAGAAATCTTTCATATGAAGAAAGATTAACAAAGCTTAAGTTGCATTCACTGGAAAGGCGAAGAGTTAGGGGTGACATGATAGAGGTTTACAAGTGGATGAATGGACATAACCGGGGGGATATTAATAGGGTATTAAAAGTATCAACACAGGACAGAACACGAAACAATGGGTATAAATTGGATAAGTTTAGATTTAGGAAAGACTTGGGTAAATACTGGTTCAGTAACAGGGTTGTTGATTTGTGGAACCAATTGCCGCGTAACATTGTGGAGGTGGGGTCCCTCGATTGTTTCAAGCACGGGTTGAACAAGTATATGAGTGGGATTGGGTGGTTATAGAATAGGAGCTGCCTCGTATGGGCCAACAGGCCTTCTGCAGTTGCCTTTGTTCTTATGTTCTTATGTTCTTAAAAGGATCAATGCATGAATGTTCGTAATAAGGCGAAGAGGACACTGGGATTCATTAATCGAAGCGTTAGTAACAAAACACCTGGTGTGGTTCTTAAGCTATATCTTGCTCTGGTTAGGCCCCATTTAGATTATGCAGTTTAGTTTTGGTCGCCGTATTATAGAATGGATATAAATTCACTTGAACGTGTCCAACGTAGGATGACTAAGTTAATTCCCAAAATTAGAAATCTTTCATATGAAGAAAGATTAACAAAGCTTAAGTTGCATTTACTGGAAAGCAGAAGAGTTAGAGGTGACATGATAGAGGTTTACAATTGGATGAATGGACATAACAGGGGGGATATTAATAGGGTATTAAAAATATCAACACAAGACAGAACACAAAACAATGGGTATTAAGTAAAGGAAGTACCTAAGCAAACATTAGTTGTGGGAGATTCCCAGATAAGGTATTTGGATAGAACGTTTTGTGCTAGAGATAGGGGGAACAGGTTAAGGGTTTGCTATCCTGGAGCTGGCATTGGTGATATTATAAACAACATGAATGATATTATGGCTGGTAATGGGAACAATCCCATTATTTGCATTAGCGTGGGAGGAAATGATGTTGGTCGAGTCAGGAGTGAGGAACTGATTCAGAGGTATAAAACAGCCATAGAGTTAGTTAGGAGCAAGGGAGGAATCCCGATCATATGTGGCATTCTTCCAAGAAAGGGAGTGGGAAATGAATGGATATCGAGGGCACTTGGTGTCAATTGCCGGCTGGAAAGATATTGCAAATCAAATGCAATATCTTTCATAGACAACTGGGAACACTTCTATGGAAGAAATGAAATGTATGCTCGTGATGGGGTGCATCTATCGAGAGCTGGGGTTGTTGCTGTTGCGAACTCGCTAGAAGAAGTGGTTAGAGGGGTTTGTTTGGGTTTAAACTGTTAGTAGATAGAGGTATGGGAATTGATTTGGAGGAAGGAGGTAATAAAAGTATGTGTTTGTGGGAGAAAGGAATTGGCAAAACGATCAGGGAAAGAGAAGGTCCGCAAAATAACAATTCACTTAGGGTATATTACACTAACAGTAGAAGTCTAAGAAATAAAATTAACGAATTAAATGCTCTTGTCTGCACAGAAAAAATAGATATTATTGCACTTACCGAAACGTGGATGAATGTAGAAAATAGAGAACTATTAGCTGAATATCAAATATATGGATTTAAACTATTTCACACAGATAGATATATTAGACGAGGAGGTGGAGTAGCCATATATGTTAGGGACAATTTGAAATGTAGTCTCAAAGAGGGAATCAAAACAGAGCCACACACAGAAACTATTTGGATTGAATTAAACGAAAAAGCTAATAATATTATAATAGGAGTAATATATAGGCCACCAAATTTAGACAGAATGGAAGCAAAGCATCTATGGGATGAAATATCTAGAGCATCTAGATCTAACAGTATTTATGTCATGGGTGACTTTAATTTTAGCGGAATAAACTGGTTGAACAAAACAGGGAATAGTGAAGCAGAAGATTTTCTAGAATTAATTGACGATTGCTTTCTTACGCAACACATTAAGGAACCAACACGGGAAAATAATATTTTAGATTTAGTGTTAACTAACAGGGAAACGCAAATTAATGACATCGAAATAGGGAGTGAGCTAGGGAGCAGTGATCACAAAGAAATCAGATTTAGCATAGAATGGAATAGACCAGTAGGAGAAAATTCTGTTAAAGTGCCAGATTTTCGAAAAGCTGATTTTAATAGCCTAAGAAATTTTTTGGGTCAAATTGATTGGAAAGGCTTGGGTATGGGGTGTGGGCCGGTCTTGGAGCGAGACATGAACCCAGCGATAGGTGACTTAAATGGGGATTTCGATGTGGATTCAATATATAACTTATTTAAGAATATTCTAAACAAAGCACAGGAACGTAGTATACCATACAAATTGAATAGATCGTATACTAATGACCCAAAGTGGATAACAAAGAATTTGAAGAACCTTATAGGTAAAAAGAGAGCTTGGTACAAAAGGATTAAAAATGGGGAGGTCACTTTAGAACAGGAATTCGTACAACTGGTTAGAAATGTTAAAAAAGAGATAAGGAAAGCAAAAAGAAACTATGAAGTTCGCATAGCAGGGCAAGCAAAGACAAATCCTAAAGGGTTTTTTCAGTTATATCGTACTAAGACTAGGGAAAGGATAGGTCCATTAAAAACTGAGACAGGTCAAATAACAGATAGAGATGAAGAGATGAGTAGTATTTTTAATAAATATTTTGTATCTGTATTTACTAAAGAGGAACTTAACAATATGCCTTCAGCCGAACAAGTCTATGTGGGTGGGGACGAGGACAGGTTGACGAGTTTAGCAGGTACCAGGGAGGATGTTCTTAAACAAATAGTAAAACTCAAACCAAACAAATCCCCAGGGCCGGATGAAGTGTTTGCTAGGGTGCTTAAAGAATGCAAAGAGGAGCTTTGTGACCCACTGTCAACCATATTTAATAAATCAATAGAGTCAGGCAGAGTGCCAGAGTTTTGGAAAGTTGCTAATGTGATACCAGTTTTTAAGAAAGGAGATAGATCACTTGCGTCTAACTATCGACCAATTAGCCTAACGTCTATTGTGGGAAAGTTACTCGAATCTATAATAGCAAATAAAATTCGTCTTCATCTTGAAAAACATAAATTAATAATTGAGTCGCAACATGGTTTTATAAATGGCCGTTCATGTTTAACAAATTTGTTATCTTTTTATTCTAGCATTGTTGAGGCAGTTGATAGTGGTAAGGATTGCGATGTTGTATACCTTGACTTTAGCAAAGCTTTTGATACAGTGCCACATGAAAGACTGATTAAAAAAATAGAGTCTCATGGTATTGGGGGTGCTATATTAAGCTGGATTAGGGCATGGCTATACCAAAGGAAACAGAGAGTTAGTATAAATGGAATCAAGTCAGAGTGGGAAAATGTTGTAAGTGGAGTGCCTCAAGGCTCTGTCCTGGGACCTCTGTTGTTTATAATATATATAAATGATTTAGATTCAGGTTTGAGTAGCAACATTTGCAAATTTGCCGATGATACGAAAATCGGTAGGGAAATTAATTCGGAGGAGGACTCACTATCACTTCAAGTTGATCTAGATAGGGTTTTGAAATGGTCAAAGGATTGGCAGATGCAGTTTAATGCTGATAAATGTAAAGTTCTGAGGTTAGGTAATGATGATAGAGTTACAAGATACGAGCTAGATGGTGTTGTGATTGCGAAGTCGGATTGCGAAAGGGATCTGGGAGTTATGATTAGTAAGAATTTAAAACAAAAGGATCAATGCATAAATGTTCGTAATAAGGCAAATCGGACACTTGGATTTATTAATCGCAGCGTTAGTAACAAGACACCTGGTGTGGTTCTCAAGCTATATCTTGCTCTAGTTAGGCCCCATTTAGATTATGCAGTTCAGTTTTGGTCGCCATATTATAGAATGGATATAAATTCACTTGAACGTGTCCAGCGTAGGATGACTAAGTTAATTCCCCAAATTAGAAATCTTTCATATGAAGAAAGATTAACAAAGCTTAAGTTGCATTCACTGGAAAGGCGAAGAGTTAGGGGTGACATGATAGAGGTTTACAAGTGGATGAATGGACATAACCGGAGGGGATATTAATAGGGTATTAAAAGTATCAACACAGGACAGAACACGAAACAATGGATATAAATTGGATAAGTTTAGATTTAGGAAAGACTTGGGTAAATACTGGTTCAGTAACAGGGTTGTTGATTTGTGGAACCAATTGCCGCGTAACATTGTGGAGGTGGGGTCCCTCGATTGTTTCAAGCACGGGTTGGACAAGTATATGAGTGGGATTGGGTGGTTATAGAATAGGAGCTGCCTCGTATGGGCCAATAGGCCTTCTGCAGTTACCTTTGTTCTTATGTTCTTATGTTCTTATGTATAAATTGGATAAGTTTAGATTTAAGAAAGACTTGGGTAAATACTGGTTCAGTAACAGGGTTGTTGATTTGTGGAACCAATTGCCGCGTAATGTGGTGGAGGTGGGGTCCCTCGATTGTTTCAAGCGCAGGTTGGATAAGTATATGAGTGGGATTGGGTGGTTATAGATAGGAGCTGCCTCGTATGGGCCAATAGGCCTTCTGCAGTTACATTTGTTCTTATGTTCTTATTAATAACTGTTTTTGTAGCAATGTGGCCACTGGTCAGAACATGATCCACTGACCAATGACACAACTCATAAATACTGGTGGAAACAAACGTGAGATGGAGCTTTCCCCCACCAGTGTGGGTTGGTTCCGTCGAATTAAGCAGACTGATTTCTGGCACTTCATCCAAAAGATGTTCAATATGTCTTCCGTTGGCGTCGGTTCTTGGTGAATCAAGTAGTAGTTCACTATGAGCGTTGAAGTCGCCAGAGATGATAGTAGGTGTAGAGACTGCTATTTTAAAGATTGCTGAGAGATCCATGACTCTCTGGCTTTTGTATACATTGAAGATGGATACCACTGAGTTCGTCATAGTGAGATTAACTCCCATAATTTCGACGTTCTCGCCACAGTTGGGCAGGTCTGTGATTGCCGTGGCATTGATTTCCTACTAGAATTGAAATGCCTCTGGTGCCACCTTATGCCATAGGGCAGTGGAATCTTTCATATCCTGGAATATTGTTATTTCTTTCAGTCCTGGTGAGTGTTTCTTGAAGTAGAACAATATCAATGCTGTCCTTGAGAAGCACTGCTCTGAGTGTTTGTGCTTTGAATCCTTGAATATTCCATTGTATAATTTTGAGATTGTCCATTATTCCGTTATAGTGGAATCATTGAGTCCATGTTTTTTTACAGTGCTGATTTTTCCGACGGTTTGTGTCTTCTTGGCTGGAGTGGAGACTTTTTTCTTGGTGGGTGAGGAGACTCTTGGTTGGGTTGTGGCGTCTTTGCTACATCCAGCTACTGGGGCATTTGGTGATGTAGGGATGATGATCATTTCTGCTTGGGAGGTCTTGGAGGCAATAGCAGGTATATTCGTTTTGCTGCCTTGATCTATTCTGCTGCTGTTGCCTTGTGGAGTAGTGCTTCTTTGTTTCCTCCAGTTATTGGAGGCCCTGTCCTTGCTCAGACTAGAAGGATCTGGTGCATGGATCTGGTGCGTTAGACTGTTGCTGATCTTCAGTTATTCGGACTTGCCGAGGAGTGTACCACTGGCTTTTTACCGAGGGTCTGGTCGATTGGGGTCTAGAAGTTGTTACTTTGGGTTGCTGGGTTGATCCGAAAGTTAGTATTCTTTTTACCCTTTCTGGACATCGTTTGTTACAGGCGTGATGTGTATCCCCGCAGTTCGGGCATTTTGCTCTCGTTTGTTTGCCTTCTTTATGAAGATTCTTGCATATGTCGGTGTTGTGGAGCTCGCTACATACTCCACATCGTTCCGGGCCTCTGCAGCCATCTTTATGGTGGCCGAAACGCTGACATCTGTAACAGCGCATGTGTTCTGGGTTGTACAGCCTTAGGCTGTCTTGACCATAGATGCCAACACTCAGAGTGTTGATGCGAGGTCCTTTTATTGTTACGAGGACCTGTCTTGTTTCTATATTGTTGTGCTTGCATCTTTCCGCAGTTGTGACATTTGGCCATTCTAAGAGTCTGTTTGTATGAACTTCGACCGGGAAATTTGGTACTATCATTTTGGTGATTTTTTCGTCTGGTTTCAGTTTAACTAGGTGTTCTTTGTTCCTGAGGTTTGTAATTAGTTCCAGATTAGCTGTGGATATGTTATATTTGCTGTTGTGTCAGGTTTATATGTTATATTTGCTGTTGTGTCAGGTTTATATGTTATATTTGCTGTTGTGTGTCTGATGTCAGGTTTGGCTCTAAGATCTGATCCTGGATTATCTTTTTCCAGTGCGGCAATGTAAACATAAGTGGGACCATCTACTGTTTTTTTGCTTTGGAATGGACTTAACAAAGTGGATATTAATGGAGTATTAAAAGTATCAACACAAGACAGAACGCAAAACAATTGGTATAAATTGGATAAGTGTAGATTTAGGAAAGACTTGGGTAAATACTGGTTCGGTAACAGGTTTGTTGATTTGTGGAACCAATTGATTGAACTAATTTGTGGAACCAATTCATTGAACCAATCAATGAAATGAGAGTAACCCCTGTCCACAAATGTGGTGATCTCACTGATGTTAACAACTACAGCCCAATGTCAATCCTGCCAAACTTGTCAAAAATATTTGAAAAACTAATCTACAAGCATCTTTACTCTTATCTAGCCAAACACAATATACTTAGCTCTTGTCAATATGGCTTCAGACCCAAAAAAGCACTAACGATGCACTTATTAGTATGATTAACTTAATACATGCAGCTCTTGATAAAAATGAGTTCCCTGTTTGGTTATTTGTGGACCTGCGTAAGGCTTTTGACACTGTCAACCACCGAAACCTTCGTCTTAAATTACATCATTATGGGGTCAGAGGTAACTCCCCTCAAATCTTATGGAACCAATTGCCGCGTAACGTGGTGGAGGTGGGGTCCCTCGATTGTTTCAAGCGCGGGATGGACAAGTATATGAGTTGGATTGGGTGGTTATAGATAGGAGCTGCCTCGTATGGGCCAATAGGCCTTCTGCAGTTACCTTTGTTCTTATGTTCTTACCTTACTGACAGGCTCCAGTATGTTTCTGTGAATAATTCAATTTCTCCCACCCTACCCATCAACATTGGTGTTCCTCAGGGCAGCATACTTGGCCCTCTCCTCTTTCTCATCTACATTAATGACCTTCCAAATGCCTCCCAACATCTCAAACCAATTCTATTTGCTGACGACACAACCTTCATTTATTCCAGTCCTGATCCCCTTGCTCTAAATGGCACAGTAAATACTGAGCTAAATAAAGTCCATCTTTGGTTAACTGCCAACTCACCCTGAACATTGACAAAACTTTCTATATTCTGTTTGGCAATAAATCCTCTAATCAAATAAATCTCAAAATAAACAATACCCAAATTTGTAACAAATTAGATGGCAAGTTCCTTGGCGTTCTCATTGATCACAAGCTGAATTTCCAGGGACACATTCTAAATATATCAAAAAAAGTTTCAAAAACTGTTGGCATTCTTACTAAGATCATATATTATGTACCCCGCCCTGCCCTGGTGACTCTCTATTACTCCCTCATCTATCCATATCTCAACTATGGTATTTGTGCTTGGGGTTCTACTACCCAAAATCATTTACGTCCTCTAATTACTCAACACAAAGCTGCTATTAGGACAATATCCAACTCTAGCCCCAGACATCACTCGGTACCCCTACTCAAATCTCTGAATATGTTAGATATTAAGTCACTACACATTCTCTCATGTGCATTATACATACATAAAACGCTGAACCGTAATGCCAATCTTGACCTCAAAAGCTTCATTGAAGGTTGCAACAGAACTCATGAGCACCACACCAGAAATAAATACAGTTTTGATATTCCAAGAGTACGACTTAATCAAACTAGAAATGCTCTACAAACCAAGGGACCCAGAATGTGGAATGACCTTCCCAACCATGTTAAAGACTGTACCTCTCTCAACCAGTTTAAGATAAAAACGAAGCACTACCTAATAAATTCCCTGTAACCTACCTTACCCCTCTGTTGTCAACCAATGTCTGTTTTTTTTTGTAAACAACGCTGTTTGAATGTAATTGTCTGTAATAATTTGTAATTGTATTTGTGCTGCTTTTTCAGCCATGTTCCCCCCCTCTTTTACCTCTATTTTTATTTGTTCTCAACACATTTTATTCTTTATACCCATTAGTATTAAGCTTTAGTCATTAATGTTTTTCCTGCCCGAAACGCTTTGCGTAATAGTGGCTTTAGGCATTGTATGTACTAGCTCTATCTATTAATCCAACAAACTTTGTAAAATCTCTTGTATGTATGTACCTTACCTAAATAAACATTTATTTATTTATTTATTTATTTATTTATTTATTTAGATTCGATTCTTCCCATGGAGGAGGCTGTCGAAAGTGTTGATATGGTCTATCTTCCCCTTTGTTTTTAATGGTTCATTTCAGGTCCATTTTCTCTAAAATCTTGACCACATTATCCATCCATGAGCTTGTTCTATACTGTAGGTTTTTCTGAAAGGATCTCTGTATGCTGTCTTTGATTGACAGTCTGGCGGTTGTTCCAGTAAGTTTTCCTATTGTGGTGGCTATCCTTTGTTTCATCCTTCAGGCCAAGAAGGTCTGAAGATGATCACAGTCGCTGAGTGTAGCAGTACACAGTTACAGTCACTCCTTCAGTTACTCTTTTAGTACAGTGTAACCATGTCTCCCCAGGATATGACTTTCCTAACCATCCTTCTTGAATTAATAACGTCAGAAGGACACAGTGATCTAGTAGCAAGAGGAAGGAAAATTGCTGAAGACGATCCAACCCTAAACGAAGCACTGTGGCAACTTGTAGGCAACGGAAAGGCAAACGAACGAAGAAGAACCGAAGAAACGTCCAAAGAAACCAAACTAGAAGCCAACCAGAACTCAAGAGCAGCACCCAAACCAATGCCAAGGACCATATTCAAAACCAAAAAAACAGTAGATGGTCCCACATATGCTTACATTGCCGCACTGGATAAGAATAATCCAGGATCAGATCTTAGAGCCAAGCCCGACATTAGAGGTAGATATAACATATCCACAGCTAATCCGGATATAATCACAAACCTCAGGAACACAGAACACCTAGTTGAACTAAAACCAGAAGAAAAAATCACCAAAATGATAGTTCAAAATTTCCCGGTCGAAGTTCATGCAAACAGACTCATAGAATGCCCAAATGTCACAGAAAGATGCAAGCACAACAATATTGGAACAAGACAGGTTCTTATAACAATAAAAGGACCTCGCATCAACACTCTGAGTGTTGGGATCTACGGTCAATTCAGGCTGAGACTGTACAACCCAGAAACCATGCGCTGTTGCAGATGTCAGCGCTTCGGCCACCACAAAGATGGCTGCAGAGGCCCGGAACGATGTGGAGTATGTAGCGAGCTCCACAACACCGACATATGCAAGAATCTGCATAAAGAAGGCAAACAAACGAAAGCAAAATGCCCGAACTGCGGGGATACACATCACGCCTGGAACAAACGATGTCCAGAAAGGATAAAAAGAATACTAGCTTTCGGATCAACCCAGCAACCCAAAGTAACAACTTCTAGACCCCAATCGACCAGACCCTCGGTAAAAAGCCAGTGGTACACCCCTCGGCAAGTCCGAATAAATGAAGATCAGCAACAGTCTGACGCACCAAATCCTTCTAGTCTGAGCAAGGACAGGGCCTTCAACAACTGGAGGAAACAAAGAAGAACTACTCCACTAAGAAACAGCAACAGAATAGATCAAGGCAGCAAAACGAACATACCTGCCGTTGCCTCCAAGACCTCCCAAGCAGAAATGATCATCATCCCTACATCATCAAATGCCCCAGTAGCTGGATGCAGCAAAGACGCCACAACCCAACCAAGAGTCTCCTCACCCACCAAGAAGAAAGTCTCCACTCCAGCCAAGAAGACACAAACCGTCGGGAAAACCAGTACTGTAAAAACCATGGACTCAATGATTCCACTATTGCGGAAAATGGACAATCTCAAAATTATACAATGGAATATTCAAGGATTCAAAAGCAAAGCACAAACACTCAGAGCAGTGCTTCTCAAGGATAGCATTATATTGTTCTACTTCAAGAAACACTCACCAGGACTGGCAGATATATCAATATCCCAGGATATCAAAGATTCCACTACCCTATGGCACAAGGTGGAACCAGAGGCATTTCAATTCTAGTAAGAAATCATATCAATGCCACGGCAATCACAGACCCGCCCAACTGTGGCGAGAACGTCGAAATTATGGGAGTTAAGCTCACTATGAGGAACTCAACGCTGTCCATCTTCAAAGTATACAAGAGCCAGAGAGCCAACATGACATGGATCTCTCAACAATCTTTGAAATAGCAGTCACTACACCTACTATCATCTCTGGCGACTTCAACGCTCATAGTGAACTACTACTTGATTCACCAAGAACCGACGCCAACGGAAGACATATTGAACATCTTTTGGATGAAGTGCCAGAAATCAGTCTGCTTAATTCGACGGAACCAACCCACACTGGTGGGGGAAAGCTCCATCTCACGTTTGTTTCCACCAGTATTTATGAGTTGTGTCATTGGTCAGTGGATCATGTTCTGACCAGTGGCCACTTTGCTACAAAAACAGTTATTAATATAGCACTATCTCCTAGACCTCCAGCTCCCGAGCCCGGATGGGACTTTATCAAGGCAGATTGGACGAAGTTTCAGGAAGCTCTCGAAACTTGGCACTCCTCCTGACAACACCGAAGAAATGGAAAAAGATTTAGTAAATGCAATACATAGAGCAGAAAATCACGCCATCCCCAAGAGGAAAACAATTACCCAACAACTTAAGGAACATTGGTATTACTGTGATAGGATCAAAGAGCTACATAACAGACTAAATCGTGCACGAAAGAATTTCAAAAGAGATAGAACCGAGGCTAATCTAGGACTTCTTAGAGCTGTCCGAGATCATGTGCACGAAGAAACAGCAAAAATCACAGAAGAAAAATGGCTCGAGTGGTGTGCCAAGCTAAATCAGCGTACATCCTTTGGCGACATCTGGAGGCAGATCAACAAGGCCAAAGGAAAATCGCCTCCTGCTTCGCCGCACCATGTTCATCCAGAGCAAGAAGCAGAAAGGCTAGCAAATCTATTTGCTTCAAGAGTCAGTTCCACTCAACTTCCTCAAGCAACTCTGACTCACCAACAAAGACTTCATGCAGCAAGATGGAAAAAAATAGATGATGCTTTAGCCTTACCTGACGAACTAGACCAACCTTTTAAATCTGAAATAACTCAAAAATGCTACAAAGATAACTAAAAATGCAGCTCCAGGTGAGGACAAAATCACTTACAACATGCAAGCCAAGCTAGGAGAAAAGGGTGAAGAAGCCTTCTTGAATTTCATCAACAGAGTATGGGGTGACAAGAACCCGACCACTCTCTTAGAAGAGTGCAATTATAGTTCCCATTTTAAAACCTAAAGACCCAGCTACACTGTCCGGCCTAGTGGGTAAGGAAATCAAAGGACACGCTCTTGCCTTTGCCGAAGGAAGCCTGCTTAACCAAGAAGCTAAAGTCAAATTCCAAGGAAAAACATCGACCTCAAAGAGGCTGGAAAATGGAACTCCGCAGGGAGGAATACTAAGCCCCTTCCTCTTCAACTGTCTCATGGAACAATTCATGAAGCTCAAGCTACCAAAAGCCAAACTTCTTAACTATGCAGACGACTTTGTGTTCATCAATGGCAAAGGTGCAAGAAACCATGCACAAAAATGCCTAGAGCAGTAGGGAAGCAGAACGCATAGCAGTGAAAATAAACAGCAATAAAACAAAAGCTATGGCCGTTAAAATGAGAACTCAAGACATCAGACTGGCAATACAAGGACAAGAAATTGAATGGGTTACTTCTTTTCAATACCTAGGAGTAATAATAGACAACCATTTGAAATTCACTCAAGAAATTGAATATCTTCGGCAACGCTGTAAAGCCAGAAACTCAGCTTTGCGCTCCCTGACCAGTCTTAGAGATGGTGCATCTCTACCAGTACTCAAAATGTACTACGTTCAAGCAGTTAGGTCACTCATCGACTATGCTGCTCCTGCTCTTACATCCCTCAGTGATAACCAACGGGAGAAACTGGAAGCGTCTCAAAATGATGCTCTGAGAACAATGCTGGGAGCACCTATATGGACGCGTAGAGAGAACCTTAGAATGGAAACAAATTTACCAGCATCTGGTCAACTGTTGTTGTTGTTGTTTAAGATTCGCTACTCAGAGCGATAAGTTCCAGTAGCATGGGCTATGGTGAGCCCGTAATCTGGTCAACGTTGTTTAAGATTCGCTACTCAGAACGATAAGTTCCAGTAGCACGGGCTATGGTGAGCCCGTAAGTGGAGGCTCTTTGGAGCCATTATCTGTATCAGTGGCTGATACTAGAGATGTGGCGATGGATGGGGGTCTTCATGATGGTTTTCAGCCTGGAGGGTTGGCTATACCAGTTATGGTGCTGGTGGGGTTAGTGTAGACCTCTAGGTTTTCCGTTTTTTCTTTGCCTGTGACTTTGGCTGAGCAGTGCTGTCGTTAGAGTTTGGTGACGTGGCCTCCATGAGGAAGTCTTGAACCGTGTAGGTGTCGTATTTGTGATGCGGCGGTGGAGTTCCTACTATGATTTCCTCGTCTGAGGAGTCCGTAACCTCTGTAGTGGGCGTTTTTGTCTTTCGCCTCGCAGCCTTAGGTAGGTTTAGGTGTCGTTGATTGGTGGTTGTAGCTATTTCAGGAGCGCTGGTGGTGCTGTTATCGTTTGTGGACAGCACGTCTGCTAGCGCGGCTGCTGAGATAGTGATGGTAGGAGTGTTGGGAGCTGGAGAAGGAATTACCTCTTGTTTGTGTCGCCCGGGTCATGGGCGGTTCTGGAATCGGTGTTGAATTTGACCACCTGGTCGTCCTGGTGGTAGTCTCCGGAGTGGTAGAGGAGGCAGTGATGGGGGCCCGGCCATTGTCTATTTATAATGCGTTTAGTTCACTGACAAAGCGGTGGTTGTCTGGTCCTGTAAGCCTTTCCGCTAGTCTAATAAGACCAGGGATAATGCCTGCACGTGATGCAGGGGGCTGTGAAGGAACCTGTGGGACCTTGGGTCCCCAATGAGAAGGCTGTGTCGCCTGCTGGGAGGAGCCACATGTTGGTAGGACCGGAAAGTCTTCTGACTTTCTAGTGAGAGCTAAGGTGGTGAGTTGAACGTTTGGGGCTCTGGTCGAGGTGGTAGACGAGTTGTTTCTTTTGGCTTCAACCTGGGCCTTGATGATTTCCTGTCTGCGGGGGCAGCGGTAGGAAATTGCGGGATGATTGCCATCACAGAACAAGCAGTGATGGACTGTTGCCTTGCATATGGAGTAGTGATGGTCCAGTGCACACAGGCTGCACCTCTAGACAGGGTGCTGGTCGGGTGGGAGAGCTCGTAGCACTTAAAGCACTGCTGGATCTCATGGTATCGTTCCTTTTTTATTTGATGGGGTGGAATTTTTAGGCCGAAGCAGTAGAATCCTTGTGTGGCAGCCTGGGTGGCCGCAGCTATGGTGGTGAACGTAATCTTCATTGATGATTTGTCGGTGTTGCAGAACTCTAGGTTGAATACCGACAGGTTTGGATTTTCGTCCTCGATATTGTTTATGATATGATGTTGAGGTCGCTCAGCGATCCACCGGCTGGTCCTGCTGGTAAAAACAGTTCTTCCGGCCAGGAACTGACGTGGGAAGTGAGGATGTAGGTGGTGCTCTTTGCGAAGAAAGGCATCGTTAGTGAGGAGTTTTTCTAGCTCCTCTTCACATGAAAAGTAGAGCACGATATCTTCACCTTCCTGACTAATGTTAGCGGGTTTGAGGCCGGTTACGTCCTTCAGGACCTTTAAAGTATTGCTTCTTCCGATAGCATGACCGTCAAGTGGAGTAGCTCTGACCTTAAGACGTTTGGGTCGCATTGTGACCACACTGCACCTTGTGATGTGTTGGCGAGAGATGTGCTGGTTAACTTGCTGACTATCAGTATGTTGTATACGGAGACCAACAAGTTTGTAATGCTGGTTAACATAGAGAAAGTTCTTTCCAGCCCGTTGCTCTGGTTAACGTTCAGTCACTTTATTGTAACTCATCGCCTGCAAGTCAAGTGTACATCTGATTCACGCAGCCTTTATAATCCGCTGTTTGAGTTAGAGCTCATTACACACTTGTTGGTCTCCGTATACAACATATTGATAGTCAGAAAGATGGATATCAGTTTGGCAATTTTGGGTCTTACCATTTTGAGTATAATCTTTTTTTTTCACCGCCCTTCCCATTGTCGTGTATTTTGTCAACGCTATCTGCCAGGAGATGTTCTCATCAACACAGCCTTTTGTAAAATTATTTCCTTCATCTCCAACATATATTCAACAGCTTCCACTCCAGGCAATCTCGCAAGCTGCCCGCGAGACACATGCAGTGCACATCAACTTGTCAGAAGCCGAGAGACTAACTCCTGCTGCCCGCGAGACACATGCAGTGCACATCAACTTGTCAGAAGCAGAGAGACTAACTCCTGCTGCCCGCGAGACACATGCAGTGCACATCAACTTGTCAGAAGCAGAGAGACTAACTCCTGCTGCCCGCGAGACACATACAGTGCACATCAACTTGTCAGAAGCAGAGAGACTAACTCCTGCTGCTCTCTGAAGGACCTTTGTCTCTCCTTCCAAAGTTCCGTCTCCCATAAAGTAATATTTGATAAAGCCTTAATTGCTGGGACTGTCACAACGTTCTCAAAATGGAGAAGTATCTCATTAGGAATAGTGGAAGTATACATTTCGTTATATACAGAAATCCTAATAGCCTAAGGGCCGTGATGAGGGTTCGAACCTACGTCCGAGAGGATCCTAGACGCGCCTAAATCGACACGAAGCTGGCATGGGCATGGTTGTGGAACTACCATGTGGCACAGTCGATTATGTATACTGAACAGTATAATGAGAAACTTATGAACAGTTTCTCATTATGTATACTTTAATGATTATACATTATGTATACTGAAAGTACATGTATACTTGTAATATGAAAGTATACTGTAAGTGTACATAACATGTATACTTTCCTGTCAGAAGCATAACAAGATAAAGTTCCAAATCTGCTCAGATTTGGAACTCAAATTTGATCAAATCGCAGCTCAGTCGCTTAAGGCAGCGTCTGGGATGCTCCCGGACGCATGATCGAACCCTAGTCATGGTTCTTGTGGATTTGTAATCAAGTAATCCTTGTGGATTCTGCTATCACGTTTGCAACAATTAAAACGTGCAATGGCGTTAGCAAGAAATTTCATGTTCATTTTATATTTATTGTGTCAAAATTTGTATTTGAATAAAGGCGAAATTAAAAACAATTTAGAGTATTTTTTTTCACATTACATGTGAGATTTGAGATGACCCTTGTCACTAAATGTCCGATATATTATTGACTAATAATATTACTGAAATAATAATAATGTATAAGTCTGGATGTGAGAACGATGTACGGTTCTTGATTAGGGGTGATTTTTAAGCCTGAAAATCAATAAATAAATTTATGTAATAAAGTAAATAGGATATCATAGATAAAAAAAACTTTTTCTTGCCTTTGTTTGATAGACAATCATGGAAGGTAGCTAATGTGGTACCAATTTTTAAGAAAGGAGATAGATCACTTGCGTCAAACTATCGGCCAATTAGCCTAACGTCTATTGTGGGAAAGTTACTTGAATCAATAATTGCAAATACAATTCGTCTCCATCTTGAAAAACATAAATTAATAAATGAGTCGCAACATGGTTTTACAAATGGCCGCTCATGTTTAACAAATTTGCTAACTTTTTATTCCAGCATAGTTGAGGCAGTTGATAGTGGTAAGGATTGTGATGTTGTGTACCTTGACTTTAGCAAAGCTTTTGATACAGTGCCACATGAAAGACTAATTAAAAAAAATAGAAGCTCATGGTATTAGGGGTGCTATATTAAGTTGGATTAGGGCATGGCTATTCCAAAGGAAACAGAGAGTTAGTATAAATGGGGTTAAGTCAGAGTGGGATAATGTTGTTAGTGGAGTACCTCAGGGCACTGTCCTGGGTCCTCTGTTGTTTATAATATATATAAATGATTTAGATTCAGGTTTGAGTAGCAACATTTGCAAATTTGCCGACGATACGAAAATCGGTAGGGAAATTAATTCGGAGGAGGTCTCACTATCACTTCAAGTTGATCTAGATAGGGTTTTGAAATGGTCAAAGGATTGGCAAATGCAGTTTAATACATAAGAACATAAGAACAAAGGTAACTGCAGAAGGCCTATTGGCCCATACGAGGCAGCTCCTATTCTATAACCACCCAATCCCACTCATATACTTGTCCAACCCGTGCTTGAAACAATCGAGGGACCCCACCTCCACAATGTTACGCGGCAATTGGTTCCACAAATCAACAACCCTGTTACTGAACCAGTATTTACCCAAGTCTTTCCTAAATCTAAACTTATCCAATTTATATCCATTGTTTCGTGTTCTGTCCTGTGTTGATACTTTTAACACCCTATTAATATCCCCCCGGTTATGTCCATTCAACCACTTGTAAACCTCTATCATGTCACCCCTAACTCTTCGCCTTTCCAGTGAATGCAACTTAAGCTTTGTTAATCTTTCTTCATATGAAAGATTTCTAATTTGGGGAATTAACTTAGTCATCCTACGCTGGACACGTTCAAGTGAATTTATATCCATTCTATAATATGGCGACCAAAACTGAACTGCATAATCTAAATGGGGCCTAACTAGAGCAAGATATAGCTTGAGAACCACACCAGGTGTCTTGTTACTAACGCTGCGATTAATAAATCCAAGTGTCCGATTTGCCTTATTACGAACATTTATGCATTGATCCTTTTGTTTTAAATTCTTACTAATCATAACTCCCAGATCCCTTTCGCAATCCGACTTCGCAATCACAACACCATCTAGCTCGTATCTTGTAACTCTATCATCATTACCTAACCTCAGAACTTTACATTTATCAGCATTAAACTGCATCTGCCAATCCTTTGACCATTTCAAAACCCTATCTAGATCAACTTGAAGTGATAGTGAGTCCTCCTCCGAATTAATTTCCCTACCGATTTTCGTATCATCGGCAAATTTGCAAATGTTGCTACTCAAACCTGAATCTAAATCATTTATATATATTATAAACAACAGAGGTCCCAGGACAGAGCCTTGAGGCACTCCACTTACAACATTTTCCCACTCTGACTTGATTCCATTTATACTAACTCTCTGTTTCCTTTGGTATAGCCATGCCCTAATCCAGCTTAATATAGCACCCCCAATACCATGAGACTCTATTTTTTTAATCAGTCTTTCATGTGGCACTGTATCAAAAGCTTTGCTAAAGTCAAGGTATACAACATCGCAATCCTTACCACTATCAACTGCCTCAACAATGCTAGAATAAAAAGATAACAAATTTGTTAAACATGAACGGCCATTTATAAAACCATGTTGCGACTCAATTATTAATTTATGTTTTTCAAGATGAAGACGAATTTTATTTGCTATTATAGATTCGAGTAACTTTCCCACAATAGACGTTAGGCTAATTGGTCGATAGTTAGACGCAAGTGATCTATCTCCTTTCTTAAAAACTGGTATCACATTAGCAACTTTCCAAAACTCTGGCACTCTGCCTGACTCTATTGATTTATTAAATATGGTTGACAGTGGGTCACAAAGCTCCTCTTTGCATTCTTTAAGCACCCTAGCAAACACTTCATCCGGCCCTGGGGATTTGTTTGGTTTGAGTTTTACTATTTGTTTAAGAACATCCTCCCTGGTAACTGCTAAACTCGTCAACCTGTCCTCGTCCCCACCCACATAGACTTGTTCGGCTGAAGGCATATTGTTAAGTTCCTCTTTAGTAAATACAGATACAAAATATTTATTAAAAATACTACTCATCTCTTCATCACTATCTGTTATTTGACCTGTCTCAGTTTTTAATGGACCTATCCTTTCCCTAGTCTTAGTACGATATAACTGAAAAAACCCTTTAGGATTTGTCTTTGCTTGCCCTGCTATGCGAACTTCATAGTTTCTTTTTGCTTTCCTTATCTCTTTTTTAACATTTCTAACCAGTTGTACGAATTCCTGTTCTAAAGTGACCTCCCCATTTTTAATCCTTTTGTACCAAGCTCTCTTTTTACCTATAAGGTTCTTCAAATTCTTTGTTATCCACTTTGGGTCATTAGTATACGATCTATTCAATTTGTATGGTATACTACGATCCTGTGCTTTGTTTAGAATATTCTTAAATAAGTTATATATTGAATCCACATCGAAATCCCCATTTCAGTCACCTATCGCTGGGTTCATGTCTCGCTCCAAGACCGGCCCACACCCCATACCCAAGCCTTTCCAATCAATTTGACCCAAAAAATTTCTTAGGCTATTAAAATCAGCTTTTCGAAAATCTGGCACTTTAACAGAATTTTCTCCTACTGGTCTATTCCATTCTATGCTAAATCTGATTTCTTTGTGATCACTGCTCCCTAGCTCACTCCCTATTTCGATGTCATTAATTTGCGTTTCCCTGTTAGTTAACACTAAATCTAAAATATTATTTTCCCGTGTTGGTTCCTTAATGTGTTGCGTAAGAAAGCAATCGTCAATTAATTCTAGAAAATCTTCTGCTTCACTATTCCCTGTTTTGTTCAACAAGTTTATTCCGCTAAAATTAAAGTCACCCATGACATAAATACTGTTAGATCTAGATGCTCTAGATATTTCATCCCATAGATGCTTTGCTTCCATTCTGTCTAAATTTGGTGGCCTATATATTACTCCTATTATAATATTATTAGCTTTTTCGTTTAATTCAATCCAAATAGTTTCTGTGTGTGGCTCTGTTTTGATTCCCTCTTTGAGACTACATTTCAAATTGTCCCTAACATATATGGCTACTCCACCTCCTCGTCTAATATATCTATCTGTGTGAAATAGTTTAAATCCATATATTTGATATTCAGCTAATAGTTCTCTATTTTCTACATTCATCCACGTTTCGGTAAGTGCAATAATATCTATTTTTTCTGTGCAGACAAGAGCATTTAATTCGTTAATTTTATTTCTTAGACTTCTACTGTTAGTGTAATATACCCTAAGTGAATTGTTATTTTGCGGACCTTCTCTTTCCCTGATCGTTTTGCCAATTCCTTTCTCCCACAAACACATACTTTTATTACCTCCTTCCTCCAAATCAATTCCCATACCTCTATCTACTAACAGTTTAAACCCAAACAAACACCTCTAACCACTTCTTCTAGCGAGTTCGCAACAGCAACAACCCCAGCCCTCGATAGATGCACCCCATCACGAGCATACATTTCATTTCTTCCATAGAAGTGTTCCCAGTTGTCTATGAAAGATATTGCATTTGATTTGCAATATCTTTCCAGCCGGCAATTGACACCAAGTGCCCTCGATATCCATTCATTTCCCACTCCCTTTCTTGGAAGAATGCCACATATGATCGGGATTCCTCCCTTGCTCCTAACTAACTCTATGGCTGTTTTATACCTCTGAATCAGTTCCTCACTCCTGACTCGACCAACATCATTTCCTCCCACGCTAATGCAAATAATGGGATTGTTCCCATTACCAGCCATAATATCATTCATGTTGTTTATAATATCACCAATGCCAGCTCCGGGATAGCAAACCCTTAACCTGTTCCCCCTATCTCTAGCACAAAACGTTCTATCCAAATACCTTATCTGGGAATCTCCCACAACTAATGTTTGCTTAGGTACTTCCTTTACTTTCTGAGGGGCCTGCGCTTCCTTTCTCTTCGTTGCTTTCCCTTTTGCGCGATCCACAGTCTCTCCACAGCACTCGTCCTCCAAAACGTCAAATGAATTTGAAGTTGCTATGGCGTTTGAAGGCGGCTTTATCAAAGTCTTCTTAAGGCCCCTGTCTTTCGCAACTCTCCAAGACGAGGTCCCTTTACTGCTGGTCTCCTCCTTCGTTACTTCTCGTTGTTCTTTAAGCTGACGCACCTCCTCCCGCAGAGAGTCCAACTCTGTCCTCAGGGCTCCCACTAGAGTCACCAGGTCCTTCACTACAACTTCCATATTGCTATGATAATATAACAGCACTGCTGATAAATGTAAAGTTCTGAGGCTAGGTAATGATGATAGAGTTACAAGATACGAGCTAGATGGTGTTGAGATTGCGAAGTCGGATTGCGAAAGGGATCTGAGAGTTTTGATTATTAAGAATTTAAAACAAAAGGATCAATGCATAAACATTCGTAATAAGGCAAATCGGAAACTCGGATTTATTAATCGCAGCGTTAGTAACAAGACATCTATTGTGGTTCTTTAGTTATATCTTGCTCTGGTTAGGCCCCATTTAGATTATGCAGTTAAGAACATAAGAACAAAGGTAACTGCAGAAGGCCTATTGGCCCATACGAGGAAGCTCCTATCTATAACCACCCAATCCCACTCATATACTTGTCCAACCCACGCTTGAAACAATCGAGGGATCCCACCTCCACCATGTTACGCGGTAATTGGGTCCACAAATCAACATCCCTGTTACCGAACCAGTATTTACCCAAGTCTTTCCTAAATCTAAACTTATCCAATTTATACCCTTGTTTCGTGTTCTGTCTTGTGTTGATACTTTTAATACCCTATTATTATCTCCTTTGTTATGTCCATTCATCCACTTGTAAACCCTTATCATGTCACCCCTAACTCTTCGCCTTTCCAGTGAATGCAATTTAAGCTTTGTTAATCTTTCTTCATATGAAAGATTTCTAATTTGGGGAATTAAATTAGTCATCCTACGCTGTACACGTTCAAGTGAATTTATATCCATTCTATAGTACGGCGACCAAATCTGAACTGCATAATCTAAATGGGGCCTAACCAGAGCAAGATATAGCTGAAGAACCTTCCTTTGAAAATGCTTCTTTGGTACGTAAATTGCTAGTCAGCTCTGGCAGCTTAGCGCATTTGAGATTATAGGGCATTACAAGAGAGGTAAATTTGTTTCTATCTTTAGGTGGGTTTTTCTTGGGAGATCTCTTGTTCTGGCCGCGTGGGACATCTCCCGACTGTGTCGCTGAAAAGTCACTCTTCGTTTTGAAGCAAGAACAGACACACTGAAGAATGGAGCACACCATCTTCCTCGGTGGTTACTGTGCAAGTGAAGAAAAGCTGGCTATTGTGTCTATGTTGTTGTTTAAGATTCAGGTACGGGGAACAAAAAGTTCTTGTGTTATGCGCTGTTATGTTAACTGGTAATTTGTTTTACAAATTTATAACTCATTTACCAAAATAATATTTTCCCTGGACTCTCCTAAATGTATACTAAAACATCAAACATCAAAACAACTTATATCAATGTTTTTTTGTTCTATTCTATGTTGATATATTTAATACTTTATTAATTCTCGCTTTATTTTGCCCATTCATTCACTTGTACACCTCAATCATGCATCCCAAGAAGAGATTATAAGTTAAGCTTTTACGATCTTGAAGGTGACTGAGCACGTCACCTCATCTACACTTTTCCTGCTCCCAGGTTTATAAATGACTCCACCTTGCATGACGTGCAGTACTGTTCTGTCCGCTGAGCAAGATGGTGAACTGTTCCGTTCTTGAGTGTTTTGGCTGTTGTGGAGGAAGTAAGAAGCAATGTTCAACTGTTCGAACTCCGGATAATCACTATGATCATCACAGTCAAAGGCATTTTATCCCGACAACACCGAGAAATGCTGATCGTATTGTCCAGCATTTGAATCACGACATTGTTAACCTTTCGTCGTACTCCAGTGACTCATCCTTTTACATGGAAGGACCAAGAAGCCGTGGACCGCAGAGACCTCCTATCCTTCCGAGCCCAGTACAAGACCTTACTGTGTACAGTGAAAGCAGTTTGTCGATCTCCAGTGTCACCACTCCTACGTCACAAACAGGGAACGAAAATCGTGCAACACAAGAACATTCTCTTGCCCCACGAGTGGAGCCCATAAGTGAACAATTAAACTTAAGTGTGAGATCGTTGTCAGAGTCCAGCGGCGTCACCACTGCTTCTGAAACGAAAGGCGATAATAACAACATTCAGCCCATAAGGAACCTTCTCTTGCTTCAATAGTGCAAGATGTCAGAGTTCAGTTAAGTCTCAGTGAGAGATCGTCATCATCCAGCGGCGTCACTTCTGCTTCGGACACAGAGCGATGATTACTCATTACAGGAATATTCTCTCTCTCTATGAATCCAGGATAACAGAAAACGAGTAAGATCGTTTTCGCAAAGCAGCGTCCTTTATTCTCAGGAGACAGGGATTGCGACGTTAGCTCTGCTGCATCCTCTTATATCAGCATTCCGTCTATCATAAGTTATCCGTCGGTAACTTATCTATCATTATCTATCACATAATGAATTTTGTAATGTAAGTAATGAATTTTCAAACTTAGAGCAAATGCCTTCCTTTTATGCTTCAGAAGGAACTTTACCCTTCTCTTCGTCAATAGCTTCAAATTTGTCCGCATTGGTTTGCTCGACGCTTAAGAAATGAAGTGGCAATACTTTATGTTAAATTTAAATTTTCTCGTGTGTTTGGTGACATTTTAATTGTATTTTGACGAGGCTGAATAATGGAGGTAACACGAGGTTGTTGTAATTAAATATTGTAAAACTACAATGTAATGTAGTTTACCTAGTTTGTAGTAATTTTGTGTGTAGTTTGATGTAATGTAGTTTACCATACCTACAAACATTAATTTTTGATAAAAATTAAAACAAAATTGAAATGTAGCCCCCCAAAAAAAATCGGTAATGTAATTAAATAAAAACTACATTATTTATTTATGTAATGCTCTGTGCTGTGTTCTTGAGTGTATTTAAAATAAAAACTATATTGCTCTCTTTAAATCCTATTTTATTAATGTGATCAAATCCACACTGTGAAATTTATGTAAGGAATTTAAAGAAAGTCTTTCGCATCCTCCTGAGTGCGAAAGTGAAGTGCATCAAGGTCTGAGTGAGTGATTAGGATGAGACTTATATCTCACCATCTATTGAGCCATACAATCTGAACACCATACAAGAACATAATATAAATATTCGAAATGGCTTGTGTGATGACATTGTAGCCAAAGAAATGCTGCTGATGGTGTTTGATATAAACCTACGACCTCTCTTACATTACTTTTCATTCATTTGTCGTGGCCTAAGTTCCGGGTTTTCCCACCATTTTACAGCTTTTGTGGGATATTTCCATACCACATGTGGGATGGGTTCTCTAACTATAAATAACTCTAGATATTATTTAAATTTCTTGATCTGATTAAATATATTACGCATAGATTTAAAAATATTCACCATTCTCAAACCACACGGCTTGATAATGCTCCGGACCGAAACGTTGTTTTTCTTCAATTTCTTGTGTGTGGTTTGGTCATCACGTGACTGATGACCAAACGTTATTGTTTTGGTCAATAACGTGGCCGGTAAGTCAGCCAAACTTGACTTGTCAGCGTCAAGTTACAATATTACGCACTTTGTAAGTGCATGACGCCAAGGTGGGACACAACGAAAGACAATTACAAAAAGTTGTTTCATACTATATTTTACTATTAAATAGTATGGAGAAATTAAATAGTACTTTAATAATCTAATTATTAGTTATTTAGCTGTAATCCCAACACTATACTTGTTATTAACTTTGTCATTCTACGTAGGATGCGTTCTAGTTAATTTAAGTGTATTCCATAGTATGGCGACCAAACTTGATGCATAATCTAAATGGAATTTAACTAGACCATGATGCAGACTAACATAACGCTAGGATTTATTTTACTTATTTCGAACATCTAGACCTTGAAGTTTTGAATGGAATATTGAAAAAGACAATTGTGTTAAGATGCCACATTTCTGAAAAATCTATTTTAATGCGCTAAGAAATATCTTAGATAGGATAGATTAAACTTACCATTTTGAAATGGTATGTAATTTAATGCTGACAAATGTAATTTTTAGAGGCTAGGTAATAATGACAGTTACAGGATACGAGCTAAATGTTGAGATTGCTAAGTCGGATCCGGTAGTTATGATTAGTAAGAGTTTATACCAAAAAAATCAATGTATAAATGTTGGAAATAAAGCATATCGGACACTGGGATTATTTCTCGAAGCGTTAGTAATAAAACACCTGGTGTTATTCTTCTTATCTTGTTATCTGCTATATCTTGTTAGGCCCCATTTTGATCGAATGGATATATACCTAGAACACGTCCGTCGTAGGATGACAAAGTAAATAGCGCAAATTAGAAACCTTCCAATCCAAGAGTGACAAAGCATAATTTACCTTCTCCAGAAAGGTGAAGAATTAGGGTTGACATCATTGTCAGTGAGAGAGTGTGTTCATTTGAGCTCCAATTGTCCTAATACTGAAAATAGAAATTGAAATTTCTATTTTCTATTTGAAATTGAAAGTTTATTGAGGTAGAATACACAAAAGGATGAGGTAGCTCAAGCTATTTTTCTCACCCCGTTCAGTACATCGTGTTAATACATACACAGACACACATCACAAGCAATAAACGTATTACCGATCATTTTGAGAGAAAAACATATACATTTCCTTCTTTACACTTGAAAATGGAAGTTCTAGTGAGTGAACTTGTGCTAGAAAGGGAGCTCTGAGGGCAGAGATTGATTCTCTGCGGGAGGAACTACGACAGATGAAGGAGCTAAGACAGACGAAACAACATCAAAGGGAAACAAATGAGGAGAGCAGCAATAGAAAATCTTGGAATGTCGTAGAGGACAGGGGTCTTGAAAAGACTCTGACAAAGCCGCGTACAAATGTAATGAAGAATTCCAACCCATTCGCCGTGTTGGAAGAGCGCTGTACAGAGTCTGCAGTTCGCTCGAAAGACAAGGCAACGATGTCCGACCGGTTCATCAAGGTGCGAACAAAGTACAGGAAGTACCTAAGCAAATTTTGGTTGAGGGAGATTCTCAGGTGAGGTATTTAGATAGAGCTTCTTGTGCAAGAGTTATGGGGGAACAGATTAAGGGTTTGCTATCCGGGAGCAGGAATTGGTGGTATAGTAAACAACATCAATGATATTATGGCTGGAAATGTGAACAAACCCCTTTATTGTATCAGTGCCAGTGGAAAACTGGGAACACTTCTATGGAAGAAATGAAATGTATGCTCGTGATGGGGTGCATCTATCGAGGGCTGGGGTTGTTGCTGTTGTGAACTCGTTGGAACCAGTGGTTAGAGGTGTTTGTTTGGGTTTAAACTGTTAGTAGATAGTAGTATGGGAATTTATAGGGAGGAAGGAGGTAATAAAAGTATGTGTTTGTTGGAGAAACAAATAGGCAAAATGTCAGGGAAAGAGAAGGGGCCTCAAAATAACAATTCACTTAGGGAATATTACACTAACAGTAGAAGTCTAAGAAATAAAATTAACGAATTAAATGCTCTTGTCTGCACAGAAAAAATAGATATTATTGCACTTACCGAAACGTGGATGAATGTAGAAAATAGAGAACTATTAGATGAATATCAAATAAATGGATTTAAACTATTTCACACAGATAGATATATTAGAGGAGGGGGAGTAGCCATATATGTTAGGGACAATTTGAAATGTAGTCTCAAAGAGGGAATCAAATCTGAGCCACACAGAAATTATTTGGATAGAATTAAACGAAAAAGCAAATAATATTATAATTGGAGTTATATATAGGCCACCAAATTTAGACAGAATGGAAGCAAAGCATCTATGGGATGAAATATCTAGAGCATCTAGATCTAACAGTATTTATGTCATGGGTGACTTTAATTTTAGTGGAATAAACTGGGTGAACAAAACAGGGAATAGTGAAACAGAAGATTTTCTAGAATTAATTGACGATTGCTTTCTTACGCAACACATTAAGGAACCAATGCGGGAAAATAATATTTTAGATTTAGTGTTAACTAACAGGGAAACACAAATTAATGACATCGAAATAGGGAGTGAGCTAGGGAACAGTGATCACAAAGTAATCAGATTTAGCATAGAATGGAATAGACCTGTAGGAGAAAATTCTGTTAAAGTGCCAGATTTTCGAAAAGCTGATTTTAATAGCCTAAGAAATTTTTTGGGTCAAATACGAGGATAGAATTATGAATGAATGATTGGATGAATGGACATAACAGGGGGGATAAGGGTATTAAAAATATCAACACAAGACAGAACACGAATCTGTGTTTGCTGTGTACGAAGACCTGTGTATAAATTGGATAAGTTTAGATTTAGGACAGACTTGGGTAAATACTGGTTCAGTAACAGGTTTGTTGATTTGTGGAACCAATTGCCGCGTAACGTGGTGGATGTGGGGTCCCTCGATTGTTTCAAGTGCAGTTGTGGTGTTGTTAGTTGTGGCGTAGTGGTGCAGTTGTGGTGTTGTAGTTGTGGCGTAGTGGTGCAGTTGTGGTGTTGTAGTTGAGGCGTAGTGGTGCAGTTGTGGTGTTGTAGTTGTGGCGTGGTGGTGCAGTTGTGGTGTTGTTAGTTGCGGCGTAGTGGTGCAGTTGTGGTGTTGTTAGTTGTGGCGTAGTGGTGCAGTTGTGGCGTAGTGGTGCAGTTGTGGTGTTGTAGTTGTGGCGTGGTGGTGCAGTTGTGGTGTTGTTAGTTGTGGTGTTGTTAGTTGTGGCGTAGTGGTGGCAGAGTGGTGTTGTTAGTTGTGGCGTAGTGGTGCAGTTGTGGTGTTGTTAGTTGTGGCGTACTGGTGCAGTTGTGGTGTTGTTAGTTGTGGTGTTGTTAGTTGTGGCGTAGTGGTGCAGTTGTGGTGTTGTTAGTTGTGGTGTTGTTAGTGGTGGCAGAGTGGTGTTGTTAGTTGTGGCGTAGTGGTGCAGTTGTGGTGTTGTTAGTTGTGGCGTGGTGGTGCAGTTGTGGTGTTGTTAGTTGTGGCGTAGTGGTGCAGTTGTGGTGTTGTTAGTTGTGGCGTAGTGGTGCAGTTGTGGTGTTGATAGTTGTGGCGTGGTGGTGCAGTTGTGGTGTTGTTAGTTGTGGTGTTGTAGTTGTGCCGTAGTGGTGCAGTTGTGGTGTTGTAGTTGTGGCGTGGTGGTGCAGTTGTGGTGTTGTTAGTTGTGGCGTAGTGGTGCAGTTGTGGTGTTGTTAGTTGTGGTGTTGTTAGTTGTGGCGTAGTGGTGCAGTTGTGGTGTTGTTAGTTGTGGTGTTGTTAGTGGTGGCAGAGTGGTGTTGTTAGTTGTGGCGTAGTGGTGCAGTTGTGGTGTTGTTAGTTGTGGCGTAGTGGTGCAGTTGTGGTGTTGTAGTTGTGGCGTAGTGGTGCAGTTGTGGTGTTGTAGTTGTGGCGTAGTGGTGCAGTTGTGGTGTTGTTAGTTGTGGCGTAGTGGTGCAGTTGTGGTGTTGTTAGTTGTGGCGTGGTGGTGCAGTTGTGGTGTTGTTAGTTGTGGCGTAGTGGTGCAGTTGTGGTGTTGTTAGTTGTGGCGTAGTGGTGCAGTTGTGGTGTTGTTAGTTGTGGCGTGGTGGTGCAGTTGTGGTGTTGTTAGTTGTGGTGTTGTAGTTGTGCCGTAGTGGTGCAGTTGTGGTGTTGTAGTTGTGGCATGGTGCTGCAGTTGTGGTGTTGTTAGTTGTAGCGTGGTGGTGCAGTTGTGGTGTTGTTAGTTGTGGCGTAGTGGTGCAGTTGTGGTGTTGTTAGTTGTGGTGTTGTTAGTTGTGGCGTAGTGGTGCAGTTGTGGTGTTGTTAGTTGTGGCGTAGTGGTGCAGTTGTGGTGTTGTTAGTTGTGGCGTAGTGGTGCAGTTGTGGTGTTGTTAGTTGTGGCGTTGTTAGTTGTGGCGTAGTGGTGGCAGAGTGGTGTTGTTAGTTGTGGCGTAGTGGTGCAGTTGTGGTGTTGTTAGTTGTGGCGTACTGGTGCAGTTGTGGTGTTGTTAGTTGTGGTGTTGTTAGTTGTGGCGTAGTGGTGCAGTTGTGGTGTTGTTAGTTGTGGTGTTGTTAGTGGTGGCAGAGTGGTGTTGTTAGTTGTGGCGTAGTGGTGCAGTTGTGGTGTTGTTAGTTGTGGCGTGGTGGTGCAGTTGTGGTGTTGTTAGTTGTGGCGTAGTGGTGCAGTTGTGGTGTTGTTAGTTGTGGCGTAGTGGTGCAGTTGTGGTGTTGTTAGTTGTAGCGTGGTGGTGCAGTTGTGGTGTTGTTAGTTGTGGTGTTGTAGTTGTGCCGTAGTGGTGCAGTTGTGGTGTTGTAGTTGTGGCGTGGTGGTGCAGTTGTGGTGTTGTTAGTTGTGGCGTAGTGGTGCAGTTGTGGTGTTGTTAGTTGTGGTGTTGTTAGTTGTGGCGTAGTGGTGCAGTTGTGGTGTTGTTAGTTGTGGTGTTGTTAGTGGTGGCAGAGTGGTGTTGTTAGTTGTGGCGTAGTGGTGCAGTTGTGGTGTTGTTAGTTGTGGCGTAGTGGTGCAGTTGTGGTGTTGTAGTTGTGGCGTAGTGGTGCAGTTGTGGTGTTGTAGTTGTGGCGTAGTGGTGCAGTTGTGGTGTTGTTAGTTGTGGCGTAGTGGTGCAGTTGTGGTGTTGTTAGTTGTGGCGTGGTGGTGCAGTTGTGGTGTTGTTAGTTGTGGCGTAGTGGTGCAGTTGTGGTGTTGTTAGTTGTGGCGTAGTGGTGCAGTTGTGGTGTTGTTAGTTGTGGCGTGGTGGTGCAGTTGTGGTGTTGTTAGTTGTGGTGTTGTAGTTGTGCCGTAGTGGTGCAGTTGTGGTGTTGTAGTTGTGGCATGGTGCTGCAGTTGTGGTGTTGTTAGTTGTAGCGTGGTGGTGCAGTTGTGGTGTTGTTAGTTGTGGCGTAGTGGTGCAGTTGTGGTGTTGTTAGTTGTGGTGTTGTTAGTTGTGGCGTAGTGGTGCAGTTGTGGTGTTGTTAGTTGTGGCGTAGTGGTGCAGTTGTGGTGTTGTTAGTTGTGGCGTAGTGGTGCAGTTCTGGTGTTGTTAGTTGTGGCGTAGTGGTGCAGTTGTGGTATTGTTAGTTGTGGCGTAGTGGTGCAGTTGTGGTGTTGTTAGTTGTGGCGTAGTGGAGCAGTTGTGGTGTTGTTAGTTGTGGCGTAGTGGAGCAGTTGTGGTGTTGTTAGTTGTGGCGTGGTGGTGCAGTTGTGGTGTTGTTAGTTTTGGCGTAGTGGTGCAGTTGTGGTGTTGTTAGTTGTGGCGTAGTGGTGCAGTTGTGGTGTTGTTAGTTGTGGCGTGGTGGTGCAGTTGTGGTGTTGTTAGTTGTGGTGTTGTAGTTGTGCCGTAGTGGTGCAGTTGTGGTGTTGTAGTTGTGGCGTGGTGGTGCAGTTGTGGTGTTGTTAGTTGTAGCGTGGTGGTGCAGTTGTGGTGTTGTTAGTTGTGGTGTTGTTAGTTGTGGCCTAGTGGTGCAGTTGTGGTGTTGTTAGTTGTGGCGTAGTGGTGCAGTTGTGGCGTAGTGGTGCAGTTGTGGCGTAGTGGAGCAGGTGTGGTGTTGTTAGTTGTGGCGTGGTGGTGGCAGAGTGGTGTTGTTAGTTGTGGCGTAGTGGTGCAGTTGTGGTGTTGTTAGTTGTGGCGTGGTGGTGCAGTTGTGGTGTTGTTAGTTGTGGTGTAGTGGTGCAGTTGTGGTGTTGTTAGTTGTGGCGTAGTGGTGCAGTTGTGGTGTTGTTAGTTGTGGCGTTTTGGTGCAATTGTGGTGTTGTTAGTTGTGGCGTAGTGGTGCAGTTGTGGTGTTGTTAGTTGTGGCGTGGTGGTGCAGTTGTGGTGTTGTTAGTTGTGGCGTAGTGGTGCAGTTGTGGTGTTGTTAGTTGTGGCGTAGTGGTGCAGTTGTGGTGTTGTTAGTTGTGGTGTTGTTAGTTGTGGCGTAGTGGTGCAGTTGTGGTGTTGTTAGTTGTGGTGTTGTTAGTTGTGGCGTAGTGGTGCAGTTGTGGTGTTGTTAGTTGTGGCGCAGTGGTGCAGTTGTGGTGTTGTTAGTTGTGGCGTAGTGGTGCAGTTGTGGTGTTGTTATTTGTTTCGTAGTGGTGCAGTTGTGGCGTAGTGGTGCAGTTGTGGCGTAGTGGAGCAGTTGTGGTGTTGTTAGTTGTGGCGTGGTGGTGGCAGAGTGGTGTTGTTAGTTGTGGCGTAGTGGTGCAGTTGTGGTGTTGTTAGTTGTGGCGTGGTGGTGCAGTTGTGGCAGAGTGGTGTTGTTAGTTGTGGCGTAGTGGTGCAGTTGTGGTGTTGTTAGTTGTGGCGTAGTGGTGCAGTTGTGGTGTTGTTAGTTGTGGCGTAGTGGTGCAGTTGTGGTGTTGTTAGTTGTGGCGTAGTGGTGCAGTTGTAGTGTTGTTAGTTGTGGCGTAGTGGTGCAGTTGTGGTGTTGTTAGTTGTGGCGTAGTGGTGCAGTTGTGGTGTTGTTAGTTGTGTCGTGGTGGTGCAGTTGTGGTGTTGTTAGTTGTGCCGTAGTGGTGCAGTTGTGGTGTTGTTAGTTGTGGCGTAGTGGTGCAGTTGTGGTGTTGTTAGTTGTGGCGTAGTGGTGCAGTTGTGGTGTTGTTAGTTGTGGCGTAGTGGTGCAGTTGTGGTGTTGTTAGTTGTGGCGAAGTGGTGCAGTTGTGGTGTTGTTAGTTGTGGCGTGGTGGTGCAGTTGTGGTGTTGTTAGTTGTGGTGTAGTGGTGCAGTTGTGGTGTTGTTAGTTGTGGCGTAGTGGTGCAGTTGTGGTGTTGTTAGTTGTGGCGTAGTGGTGCAGTTGTGGTGTTGTTAGTTGTGGCGTGGTGGTGCAGTTGTGGTGTTGTTAGTTGTGGCGTAGTGGTGCAGTTGTGGCGTAGTGGTGCAGTTGTGGCCTAGTGGTGCAGTTGTGGTGTTGTTAGTTGTGGCGTAGTGGAGCAGTTGTGGTGTTGTTAGTTGTGGCGTAGTGGAGCAGTTGTGGTGTTGTTAGTTGTGGCGTAGTAGTGCAGTTGTGGTGTTGTTAGTTGTGGCGTAGTGGTGCAGTTGTGGTGTTGTTAGTTGTGGCGTAGTGGTGCAGTTGTGGTGTTGTAGTTGTGGCGTGGTGGTGCAGTTGTGGTGTTGTAGTTGTGGCGTGGTAGTGCAGATGTGGTGTTGTTAGTTGTGGCGTGGTGGTGCAGTTGTGGTGTTGTTAGTTGTGGTGTTGTTAGTTGTGGCGTAGTGGTGCAGTTGTGGTGTTGTTAGTTGTGGTGTTGTAGTTGTGGCGTGGTGGTGCACTTGTGGTGTTGTAGTTGTGGTGTTGTAGTTGTGGCGTGGTGGTGCAGTTGTGGTGTTGTTAGTTGTGGCGTAGTGGTGCAGTTGTGGTGTTGTTAGTTGTGGTGTTGTAGTTGTGGCGTAGTGGTGCAATTGTGGTGTTGTTAGTTGTGGCGTAGTGGTGCAGTTGTGGTGTTGTTAGTTGTGGCGTAGTGGTGCAGTTGTGGTGTTGTTAGTTGTGGCGTAGTGGAGCAGTTGTGGTGTTGTTAGTTGTGGCGTAGTGGAGCAGTTGTGGTGTTGTTAGTTGTGGCGTAGTGGTGCAGTTGTGGTGTTGTAAGTTGTGGCGTAGTGGAGCAGTTGTGGTGTTGTTAGTTGTGGCGTAGTGGTGCAGTTGTGGTGTTGTTAGTTGTGGCGTAGTGGTGGAGTTGTGGTGTTGTTAGTTGTGGCGTAGTGGTGCAGTTGTGGTGTTGTTAGTTGTGGCGTAGTGGAGCAGTTGTGGTGTTGTTAGTTGTGGCGTAGTTGAGCAGTTGTGGTGTTGTTAGTTGTGGCGTAGTGGTGCAGTTGTGGTGTTGTTACTTGTGGCGTAGTGGTGCAGTTGTGGTGTTGTTAGTTGTGGCGTAGTGGTGCAGTTGTGGTGTTGTTAGTTGTGGCGTAGAGGAGCAGTTGTGGTGTTGTTAGTTGTGGCGTAGTGGAGCAGTTGTGGTGTTGTTAGTTGTGGCGTAGTGGTGCAGTTGTTGTGTTGTTAGTTGTGGCGTAGTGGAGCAGTTGTGGTGTTGTTAGTTGTGGCGTAGTGGAGCAGTTGTGGTGTTGTTAGTTGTGGCGTTGTGGAGCAGTTGTGGTGTTGTTAGTTGTGGCGTAGTGGTGCAGTTTGTGGTGTGTGTTAGTTGTGGTGTTGTTAGTTGTGGCGTAGTGGAGCAGTTGTGGTGTTGTTAGTTGTGGTTGTAGTGGTGCAGTTGTTGTGTGTTTAGTTGTGGGGTGGTGGTGCAGTTGTGTGTGTTGTTAGTTGTGGCGTAGTGGGGCAGTTTGCCGTAGTGGTGCAGTTGTGAAGTAGTGGAGCAGTTGTGGTGTTGTTAGTTGTGGCGTGGTGGTGGCAGAGTGGTGTTGTTAGTTGTGGCGTAGTGGTGCAGTTGTGGTGTTGTTAGTTGTGGCTTAGTGGTTGCAGTTGTTGGTGTTGTTAGTTGTGTGCTGTGGTGGTGCAGTTGTGGTGTTGTTAGTTAGTGGCGTAGTGGGTGGCAGAGTTGGTGTTGTTAGTTGTGGCGTAGTGGTGCAGTTGTGGTGTTGTTAGTTGTGGCGTAGTGGTGCAGTTGTGGTGTTGTTAGTTGTGGCGTAGTGGTGCAGTTGTGGT